>NC_134470.1:40129762-40259642 GCF_964194025.1 Convolutriloba macropyga | reverse complement strand
CATAAGAATTGCACTCTTTTATGAACTTACCTAGCAGCGCTTTTTACCGCGACTTTGTTGTCCGAGACACTTTCGTCTGCTTTTGCTACACTTTGTCTGGTACTCTTTTGTAATTTTGACCCATTTCATTTGAGACTGTTGTGTCAGTTTTTAGTGGATTCTTGATTCAAACGAGTGATCATCGCCAAAATTTATTTTCTGTGGTTTTTTCATATAGAGCAATCAAAAAAATTCCAGTTTGTAGAATTAACAAACTTGATTAAATAGCCTTATATGTTTGTGTATAAAACCATGTTGTTTTTCACGAAACATTTGCCATAAGAGTGAATAGAACCGTTCCGTTTGTATAGCGATTAACGGTTTCGAAATCCCAAGCCCGGAATGAAAAGGGAGGAGGGTAAAAAAAAATCCAAAACATGCTGAAAAAAAATCTCAAATTCGGTTTTTTTAACTGGACATGACAAATTCTTCCGGCACATTATCAGCTAATTCATCATTACCATTGTCGTCTTAAGTGTCCTCATTCCTGTAGCTGAGATAAAAAAAAACGGGTTTAGTATCGTGCAAGATTCTTGCGAGATGGATTTATGATCTTGCAATAAACTTGCAAGATGGATTCAAATCTGACGCGAATCTTGCAAGATGCTTGCAAGAAGTATGAATTTCTTTGAATGATTGATGGCAAGATTGTAAATTCTTGGATCATTAAGGTACTGATTTTGAACTGAGTGGTTTTAAGGCTATCTGTTCTTTTACATTCGTCTCCTCCTATCTATCTTTTCTCACTACTCGTCCCAACTCAAAGCACTGGAAGCAGTTGATTCAATAATTTGTATGTTCATTTGAAAAATACATGTTCTTTTGAACGAATCTAGGCGCTATGGTAACTCCTGCTCCTCTATGATGATATGGAGACTAACACAACTGCCGATATACATTGACCGAAGAATATAACTATCATAGAAAAATTTGGAAAAGTTTTTCGAAAAGTAGAGGAAAAACAAAACAGAAAGAAATGAAAAATGACTCCTAATAAAAAAGCTGATAAAAATTGACCTTAGTAGCTTGAAATCAACGCCAGCATATAAAAGTTTTACGGCTTTTTTCTCTATAATAGATTAAAAAATGGGAGAATTTCTGATAGTTTTTATTTTATGATGACTCTGAATCTATTTTGCTAAAAAATAAAAAAAAGTACATTTTAGTTGCACTATCTTCTCTATATTGTACTGACGTTTTTTTAACTTTCCACACAATATCGCACTTGTGGTAGTTCGTTTTTTGTTCGAGAATAACTTTTAAAAGCTGCTACTGAAATGAACTAACTTTCCTGGCATCAAATTTAACCCTTTTTAGCTACTAATTATTTTTCAGAGAACAATTTCTCAAATTATATACTTCCTCGTCGAAGTAAAAAAAGTTTGATATTAATACTGCGACTTTTTTTTGTGCCTAAGCCAAAAATATATATTTCTATTTTTAAGAATCTCATCCATATCTCTCTTAAAAACGGACGAAAACTTTTAACGCTCCCAAAAGCTGGCAGAAATGATGCTCATGTGCTATTCTGGAATGCTAAGGGAATTTTTGACGAATGTTGATGAAAGAGTAGTGCAATACCTCTCCTCGTTTTGGAGGCGTGTAGCTAATTTCCAGCAAATGGCGAGATTTCTTGCTTTTTCAAAAGTTTCTTTGACCTCAAAAATTGGTGGCGGAAATAAACCCCCACGGAAAAAAAACCCTCACTTCATTTTAGATAGGAAATAAACCCCCACGGAAATAAACCCCCACTTTACTATTAAATAGCGGCGCATTTAGCGCGTTTGGCCATGCCTCGCGGGCAATGGCCATGCCTCAGCGGCCCGTGGGACGTGATATGAAACTATCACAACCGAACAAATTATAACGACCGAAATTCGATTTTAAAATGGGGGTTTATTTCCGTGGTGGTTATTTTCCGTGGGGGTTTATTTCCTATCTAAAGTTAAGTGGGGTTTTTTCCGTGGGGGTTTATTTCCGTGGTGGTTATGTTCCGTGGGGGTTTATTTCCTAGACCCCTCAAAAATCATTTCATCAGCTCATTGGATAAGCTTAGCCAACAAAATTCTCTGTCGAGACGAATAAGACAAAAAACTCTAGCATCACACTGCCGAGAAACCTATCAACGTTAATGCTGTTCACGTCTCTAACGTAAGCAATTAAAGAAAAACATCTTACCTGAAAACGTCAGCTTCTATTGTGTCTATTGTGGGGAAATAAAGGGAAATGCCATGAAACCGGCTAAATAGAATCAAAGCTGTTCCACATTGTTCACTCCGTTTGAAAAGCAGCCGACGTTGAAAAGATAATCCCGTGGCTCGTTTCACTTAAAATAAGTGGACATGAAATCCATATTTCATGGCTGTACTCTGACACTTAAAAGCACAAAAACTACGACCAATTGATGCCCATTGTTCATAACGACATTCAAAAAATGGCTGTAGACATTCCGAACAACTACACTTATAAAATTGCAGAAATATTGTTAAGATAGCTGGTTTCAAGTGACAATTTTTTGTTCAAATAACTAAATTTATGACTATGGTATAAGCCTGGTGGCGCGCTCAGGCTATCCAGAGTCCTGCAGTAATTGAAATTTTCATAATTTATGGCACAGTTTTTATATTTCAATATATAATCTTTTAATGTGGTTGCTGCTGGGCAAGCAACCCCGCTGTTTGTGGAAAATTGAGGCGCACCTGTGTACATGGTTTCTAAATGAGAGCAAAGTCTAAGTCAAATAATTAAACTTACCTAATCAAATTAGGCTTTCTGTGAATAAGCTTTGCCGGAATAGATATAGATTTTCGATCTTCTTAATTAACTTTCATACTGTTATTCGTACCTGACGTAGTCGCGCCTAGTTTTTACAACTCGAAGAGAAATTCGGTTTTCTAATCGCTTTCGAAACTCGCGCTCTTCGGTTTTCCAAACTGTTGCGTCAGAAACAGGACGTAAAAATTAAGGTTGCACGTCAAAATAAGTGTTTAGGCGGAACAAAAGCCAAAAGGAGAGGTAAGAGTGAGAAAAGAGAACTTATTGTTCATGCATTATTCTGAGAGGAGCGAAGAAACTAAGTTAAAAAAAGTTCACAAACCAGGGAAAAATAATGTTCACTCACGTGATGCTTTTTCAGAGCAGTTTTCTGTAGCTTTGTTTCTAAATTTTTTCCACCAATCTCGTTTCTCAGGCATCTATTAGCAAGTACTTCAACCTTTCGGATTGTTTTGACCATTTTAAGCATTTGAAGACTTGTTCATACTATTTCCAGTATTGTTCGTAATTTTGAAGTTTTGGACGGTTTCTTGAAAAAAAAATATATTCTTTCTGACGTTTATAGAGTCGATGCGGAGATTTGAGGTTCAAGAAAAAATATTTGGTTGTGTTGATTTGATTTGGTGGCTTTGATGTGTTGGTTCCAATTTAGACCTGTTTCGTTAAGGACAATTTGCCAAAATTAGGACGCTATTTTGTCAAAATTAGGACAATATTTTTCCGTTAAGGAAAATTTGCCGAAATTAAGACAATATTAAGACAACTTGTTTGCTGTATTCTTTGCGCTCAAAATAAAACGCTTTTCTGTCCAATTGTTAGTTTGAATTAGGAATTTTTTTACATTTTCTTACTAGGGGGACCTGAATGATTGGTAGACCAGTTCTTACTGAAGTAAATGAAGCATTTTGCACTTTTACAGCTTTTTGCTTTATTTCATTTGTTATTTAGCGTGTTCTCTGCGCTGTAGGAAGTCAATCATCGAACAGATATAATTTGGCGTCCTCTTAACAGAGTTGCATGAGTTAAAAACCATTTTGCAGAAACTTTCAACAGAGGTGTGCAGAAATAATACTTCATCAATGTTTCAGAGAACTTCATCAATGTTTCTCTCATCCATGGCAGATTTATCCTGGAGTTTCCCTAGTCCAGAAGACCGAACAAAAATGACTCAAGATATATTTTGTATGTTTGGTTTTCTAAGGAAGAAATCTTTGGTATTCTCTGTTCCAAGTTTGATCTATTCAAGAGGTTTGTTTCTAGTGGAGTGTAGTGAATATTTGTCTCATCATTTGAAAATCCATTTGTTAAAGTCAATTCTGTTCCTGCAGAGTTATTGTTAGCCTTTTTTTCAAAAACAACCCGTACATTGTGAATCAGCGCTGAATCAAAGTGTTTCTCAGAATAGTTACTGTTAGAAAAGTTGCTGATAACTACACTCTAAATAAAGTTCAGGTAAATTTTTTGGCGCAATGTTTAATTCTTTGACATCTTGAACAACGAATAACATGCAAATCACAACCTGGTGTCTATTTATAAAAGTTCGAGTTTTCGATTTTTGGAAACAACAATTCTACTAAGTTTATTACTTGTTTCTCAAGAATTTTCCTTAAAGTTTTTGACTTTTCTGTTCCATGTGCATAAAAACATTGATAATGGGAAACGAACCACTATGGTTTGAACTATCTGAAGCAAATAAGAGTATGAGCAATCCCAACTCTCCCAAGCTGAATTATGAAGAAATTTTGAGACCCACTGATGAGATTTTTGCTCCCTTGATGACCGGGAGTTTAATGAGTTTGGGGGTTGGAGTGAGATCGTGTCTCTATAATTTTCAGTCGTGAAAGCGAGTTTTGAAAGTTTTAAAATTTTAGTTTTGAAAGTTTTAACATACATGCAAAAAGCAATATCCGTCGCATAACAAAGTTACTCATTTGTGACTGGACAGGGTAAAAGATATGAACAACCGGGTCCCTGCTCACTATATTCAAAAACAATACCGGAAGCGTAGTGAAGTATGGCTTGTAATCTCGATATTTTCAAATTAATGAAACATTTGTCCAACGAAGAATTATCAACACTAATCAAGCCTCCGTACGGTCGTAACTTAAAACGCAATCTCCAAATCAGGATCTGGATCAAGATAGAGACAAGTCGCATAAAAGGCAAAAACCATTGACTATATTATAAATATTTTCTGATATTTTTGTCAAATCTTTGTAAATCTGGTGAATAATTTTCAAGTCAACCTTTGCTTTACTTGCAATTTGATCTCTGCACACATTGTCTCAATAAGGATCAATTGTTACTATCAAATGACCAAAATTTCCTAATCTCACGTTTAAGTATCACATGATAACCCGCGCACCTCTATTTAAGTTATTTAGGTAATAAGACTACTTTTTGCGTGTAGTGTTAAATTCAATGGCAAGCGACCAGACATAAGGAAAACAAGGGCGGCGGAATAAAACGATTCGAACGGCAATAAACAGCGACGGAAACATGTCATACCGCCTATCCTATTCCACTTAACGGCTACTACTTATTATCCCATGGTTTCGGATCGAACGGTCACCCCCTTTCTTTATGTAGGTATTATATATTATTAACATACATCATGAAATAGTTGGCAAGATCCATAGCAGTGGCAGAGTTTCTTATTTTTTGACCAGTAAAATCAGTTATATCAGTTACCGAATGCGGTGAACCAATTGAGAGGATTCAAGAGAGAATTAAAGTAATATATTTGTTCAAGCGTGCTGTTATAACAACGCAATTTGTGCAATTTGTGCATCGTTCGGCATTATGAGACCTTTTTAATGCTCCTCATTTAAATGGCTATTTTAATTTGTGCTCAATCTCAATCTACTTCTTCTAATGCTTTCTTTATTCACAGACTTAATGACGATTGACATGCTGTTATTCAAACAAAAGTTGCTGTGATAGTTCACCAATATTTGGTCTTAATGTCTCTTTGTCTTTTTAGTGGTGTCGGATATCCCTTTAAAGACTTTCATCTGAAACGCTTTCTATAAAACTAAGCCGACATCAACTAAGGCGACGAAAACAAAGCCTCACAACAACTTCCAAATTTTTATAAAATTGAAGTGCTTCTTTTCAGTCAGTCTGTGATCAGGGAACTTTCTGATTACAGTCACAATTTTCAACGGTCTTCTCAAAATATCTGTGAAAAATAATCATTTCTAGGGTCATACAACTTTCTTTGATTTCGTACTAGCAGGTCATTTCGTACTAATCATACTAAGGTCATATATGATTTCTTGGAAATCATACAAGGATCATATATGATATCTTAGCAATCATACAGGGATCATATACGATTTCTTTGGTTTCATACCATGATTGTACTAAGAAATCAAGTATGGACAGTATGATATCATATATGATCCTTGCCTGAAATCAAAGAAATTTCATCCCGGGTTCTAGAATAGATAGTCGAGACAATTTGTGGCACATCTTCTGCCTATCACTTTAGATTGCAAAAATCTTTGTTTTGATGTTGCCTTCCATAGCGTCGGCTTAAATAACGTCGGCTCAATTCGACAGTATCGCTTCAAAAATTGTTAGCGATATGATTCCTCGTCCGGAGAGCGCCAGCATATTTACTTCGATTCAACATTTGTTGACTTTAACACGTGATAATCAAAGCAAAGTGATGCCGCCGTCTAATTTTTTAATAGAAACAATTTTTTTTATTACTGCCTTTAAAAATTTCTCGACTGTTTCCAATTAACAATTTTTATTACCATTGTAATAAGAATAGCAAACTTGACAATTTATTCTTTTTATGTTGCAATTTTTTTTACAAATTTCTCCCTAAAAAGATCTCAGCAATATAACTAATTTTCAAAACTATCTTTGGCGAAACATATGATACTATTTGGTCCATCGAGTTTTCTTGTGAGGCAGTCCCTCGCCAGCTGTTTCTTAGGTCTTAGGGTCCATATAAATAAGCTTAACAAAAACATGATGAACCGTCGAGAATGCTTGCTATTGATAATAATAAGAACAAAAATAATAATAATAATAATAATAATAATAATAATAATAATAACAATAATATTAATAATAATAATAATAATAATAATAATAATAATAACAATAATAAAAAAAATAATAACAATAATAATGATAATAATAATAATAATAATAATAAAAATCATAATAATAATGATAATAATAATAAAAATAACAATAATAAGAATGGGAATATAAATAAAATTAATAATAATAATAATAATAATAATAATAATAATAATATTAACAATAATAATAATTGTGATACCGGTGTAGCCGCATCATCTAAAACTTACTACGCAACAAAGACTTAAAAGTATTTAGTATCGTATTTATAAACACTTATGATATATAATTAAATGCATTGTACATACTGTTGTCTCCGAAAGGAGTTTATGTTAGTTGCTCATTTTCACGCCTGCGATTTGGCGGGTATTATAACGTGGTTTCAAGTTAACACAACTGCTAAGTGCAGACGATAAACAACTGTCATAACGAACAGTCGATTCGTGGCCGAATAAAGTGTTAAAAATAATTCTTTTCACAAAGTGATTCATAGATTCAAATTCATCATAGATCAATACAATCTATCATAGATATTCCACAAAGCTTATTAAGAAGCAATCTTTCCTTAATCCACATTATAAACTCCATTCCAACTGGAGCTATCACGATCTTTAATAATCCAAGAACCAGACTTACATTCTCTCCATTCGGAGTTAGAAATCATTACAACAGATACAAGAATTGACCAAACAACATCCGATAGTCCAACAGAGATAATCTTCCAAAGGGAATCCACTCGGGATATCATGGCGCAGTCAGCAATCAAAAACCCGCTCGGAGTCCCTGTATTCTGGGAGACAGGAGCAAATCCCACGACAGAATGGACCACGTGGTTCGGTAAGCTGAAAATGGCCATAATGGCAAGAGACAACCTTCAAGTTGATAAACTGTTAAAGCTGAAACCGACAAGAGCAGAACTATTCTATCCAACACTTCCCACATATGAAGATGCACTAGAAGGAGAAACCGAGGATGAACAAAGACAGGGAGAACAACGAAATGAACGCAGAAGGGTAGACTGGGAGAATGAATGTAATTCAAATCTGGGAGAATGACTGGGAGAATGAATGTAATTCAAATCGAGCAGAAAGGACCGATGATAGACAGAATTCCGTGGGACGAGGCAGACCTAAAGGTCAAAAGTCTAATCTATCTTTCCCTAGGGGCAGAAGGGACAAGAACGTACCATCAGAGAAACCCACACACGAGAATAGAACGCTGTACAACCAACGAGTTGGTACACGAATTGGCTATAACATTCACAAGGCCTCGCAACACAACATTCGACCGATTCCAGTGTTTCAAAGCCATGCAAAGATCAGACGAATCCCTCGAAACCTTCTATAGCCGACTCCGCGATTTAGGAGCACACTGCAAATTCGAGCAACTCGAAGAAGATCTCGTTAAAGATATATTTATATCAAACATGAGAAGCTCCAACATCCAAATGGAGCTACTCTCAGAAGTAAGAACGCCACAACAGGCACTAAACTATGCACTAAATAGAGAAAGAGGCCAGGCTAATCAACAAGAAATTTTAAAGGCAAATACAAGTTGGAACACGGTTTCCTAAGTTCGCCAAAACAAGATAAGACCACAAATGGCCTACACTCAACAAACAAGATCACGAACATCATATGGTCAACAAAAATCATCAGCATGCTGGAAATGTGGAAACACATTTTCAATGGCCCACCTTCAAACATGCCCCGCAAAGCAAATGCAATGCAAAATTTGCAAAAAATTAGGGCACTACACTTCATTGTGTACGGCCAAAATGCCAGAAAGACGACCACCACGTGGACCAACGAACAACACAAGTCCACAAGTTAAGCAAAAACAAACGAGAAGAGTAAAACACATCAAGCAAGGATCGGAAGAAAGCGACCACACGGAGGAAAGCGTAGACGCAGAGGCGGCCCTGTACATAAAAGAACTCCATGAAGACTGGGCGAATATCAACATAATACAACCAATGGAATTCGTACAAAAGAAAATGATGAAATCAACAAAGACCCATACGGAGAATTTTGGGTAGAAACAACTACATCCCAAAACAAAGTACAGTGGCTAGCAGATACAGGCTTACCACGGTCATTCATGAACATCGACATAGCAACAAAACTCCAAAAGGAGATCCCGACAGCAAAAATATCAGAATATACAGAAAACACAGTCTACAAAAGTTTTACAAACAACAATATAGAAATAAAAGGAATACTCTCACTTGATCTAAATTCAGGATCATGGACAGCTAAAGACTGCAAAGTGTTAATAGTGGAGAATAGAACGAACAACATAATGGGGAGAGATATTCTCACCAAACTGGGGTTTACACTCAGCGCACACAAAAAACCTGGTAAGACAATTAATATAATTACAAATATCCAAACGGAGAAAAACATTATAAAGTGGATATTTCATAAATACCCACACCTTTGTACAAGATTGGGACGATCAAAAAACCACATCGCAAAATCGATATTTAAATCTCAATATACACCGTCCCAACACAAAGGAAGAAGAGTTCCACTCCACCTGCTCGACAAAGTGGAACAAGAACTCCAAAAACTTATCGACGAAAAACAAATTATTAAACTAGACAAATGTTCAGACGAACTATTCATAAGTCCAGTGGTAATAACCTTAAAGAAAGACAAATCAGTAAAAATAGCTCTCGACTCCAAAAAGCTAAACGATGCTATACATAAGAACAAATATCAAATGCAAAGCTTCGACCACCTTATGGATTCGGTAGCAGTATTCATTTCAGAAAGAAAAAACAAACCAGGTCAGTATAGATTCTCAAAAATTGACATAAAATATGCATACAGTCAAATCCCATTAGATGAAAACATCAAAAAACACTGTAACTTCAACATAATAGGTGGAAAAGCCACAGGCACATATAGATTCATCAACGGATTCTTTGGCCTAACCGATATGCCAGCCACATTTCAAAAAACAATAGACAAAACATTACATGACATAAAAACAAAATTCGCTTACTTAGACGATATCCTCATAGTCACAAAAGGAACACTAGAAGATCACGAAAAAGAACTAGACAAAATAATGCAAAGACTAAATAACGAAAATCTAGCAATTAATTTACAAAAATGCGAGTTTGCGAAAGAACAAATAACATGGCTAGGTTTTGTAGTCACTCCAAATGGAGTAACACCAACAAAACAAAAAAGTGACGCAATCATAAATCTTGAAAACCCAAAAACACTTAAACAATTAAGATCCTTCATGGGGTGTATCCACCACCTGATAAAATTCATACCAAACCTGGCAAGAATATCCGAACCACTAAGGCCTTTGTTTTCAAAAGCAAACACAAAATCACAAAATAAACTTGATTGGAAAGAAAATCACACAATCGCATTCAACGACATCAAAGCTCAAACAAAACAAATAACAGAAAACAAACATTTCGATATATCGAAACAAACAAGAGTGAGATGCGATGCTAGCAAAAAAGGGCTAGGTGCTTGCCTTGAACAAAAAATCGGTCAAATATGGAAACCGATCGCATTCGCAAGTCGATTTCTAAATAACCTCGAATCAAGATATAGCACAAACGAATTAGAACTACTAGCGGTAGTTTGGTCGTTGGAACATTTTAAATACTACCTATATGGTACGGAATTCATACTCCAAACGGATCATCAAGCACTACTTTCAGCTCTTAAAGAAAATAGAGGAAACAAAACCTATTAAAGTAGATTAACACGATGGGTAGATCGTTTACTACCATTCCATTTCACAGTCGAACACGTTCCGGGGAAAAACATGGGGTTCGCTGACTACTTAAGTAGAAATCCTACAGGAGAAGCAATTCCACCCACTGATGAAGACAAAAACTTCGTAATCAACACAATCGAAGAATTCAAACTTTTCATAACAAGAAATTCACTGTCTCCAAATGGAGCGAACAATTCATTCTCTCCAAAGGGAGCGTTTAATTCAACCAATCAGAACACAGACCTAAAACTAGTCGAAAATGACGTAATTAATCCAAAACACACAAGCAACAAAACAAACAACGCTTTTTGCCTTAACACGCTTACAAATCAGTCACATATTAACTCTCATTCTTTAAATCCAAATTCTATCTTCAAATTTATTAACAAAAACATTGTCGGCATAACTACAAGACGTAATCCCAACAAAGATACTTTCAATATCCCAATTAAACGTAGATTTCGAGCCCCTAATAAAACAACAAATCCCCAAATGGAGCAACCAAGCAATTCAAAAACATTTATTAGTTGTAGCACTCAAACGGAGCTCAATTCGAAAAGGCCTTGACCCTTTAGATCAATCCAAACACGAAAATTTATTCGACGCTCATAACGACCTACCAACCCCTCTATATAGAGAAAACTTTAACAAAGTCTTTAATGAAGAATTCCTTGCAGAAACCTCACAACGTGACCTCAAACCAATCATTGGCTAAGTTAAAACACAAAATTGGGACGACCTCAAAAAAGTAAACCCGCTATACTTCCGCATTAGACGAGACTTATCGGTTACCGAGACAAATTGTTTACTATATGATAATCGATTAGTTATTCCCCAAAAACTCAAACAACTTGTTATAGACACATTTCACCACAAACATCCAGGACAAGTGGGAATGTTAGCGTTAGCCAAATTAATATGGTGGCCACATATTCACTTCGAAATTGTTGCAAAAGCCAAAGCCTGCCGACACTGCATTGATAAAGGTAAAAACTTAAAACCTATCATTCCAAAAAACCAGTCGGGAGATCTACCCAAACTAAATGAGCCTAACGAAGAAATCCAAATGGATTTCGCAGGACCAATTCCATACAAAAATAGCACACAAAACAATTATATCCTAGTAACGGTAGACAGATTATCACGCTTTCCGCACGCGGAAACATTCCACAACTGCGACACGGAAACAGCGAAAGACTACTTAGAAAAATATTGCAAACTTCACGGAATCCCTAGATCTGTAAGATGTGATCAGGCACAAGCCTTTAAGGCTGAAGAATTTGACATATTCTGTAAAAATAAAAACATAAAACTGATACTCGCTCCAGCCGGAGACCACCGAGGAACAGGAATGGTCGAACGCTTAATACAAACGATCAAAAGACGTTTAGCCGTACTCGATATTGATCCCAACTGGAGCTCAGAAACCCTAAGCTCACGCCTCGCAAATATAATAGAAAACATCAGACTCATACCTAATAGAACTACAAAAATAACTCCATTTGAAGCGCATTTCGGCAGAAAGCCAAATACAGCACTATCAAACATGCTAAAAAAACCAGCGATAAAAAACTTATCATATCATAAACTAAAAAGTCGTTGTTTAGACAAGCGAACTCTCAAAAACGATGTACTGTCCCAAGAAGAGATGTGGAGACTAGATGGGAAGTCTGAGGATGAACTCGACATACAGTATAAACAAGACGAAAACCCCACCCACGCCCCACATCAAATAGACTCGGACGATTCCGAAAACTTACCACTAAGCAGAAACTCCCCAAGTAAGATATCTCCCTCAAAAATACACTTCTCCATTGCAGATAAAACAACTAAGATAGTATATAATAAGAAAAACGTCGCGCGTAAATCCATAGCGAGAAAAACTAAAGAACCAAGAAATACTTTAGCACCACAATGGACCATAATCCCAGATGGAACTATAACTAACTACACACCACATACTATAACAATAGATACGCCACAACGGAAAAACACAGTAATCCGAAAAAACGATATTGCAATAGCAACCGAAACTAAGCCAATACCCGAAAAACCAAGATTATTTCATATGGTGGCATGTAAAACGGTTGGGGAATATAAAAGAAACAAAGAAAAAATACGTAAATTCTGTTTAGACGAAGCCAAAAAGCAAAAAGCTGCGAACCAACCACTAGGAACGAAAAGAACACGCGAAGCAATCAACAGTACCATGGACTCAGCGGAACCATCAAGTTCAACCGCCAACAGCAACGAAGTAACCGGAGCAACAAAAACAAGAAACAAAGCATCCACTAACACACCTGGACCTTCAAAAAAGTCAACAAGTAACAAAGCCAATACAAAACAGACCAAAAAGAAACATACACTAACCAAGAATAGCAACTCAAGAACAATATGGTCAAGAGACAAACTTATACAAATCGCAACAAAGAACCAAAGACAACAACAATCCACAACCCCGAAAACTCCAAAAGGAGTCAACAAAGCAAAGACCAAACACAGCACACCAATAGCCAATTTCAATGAACGTGCAAAACAGGCTGCAATCCTAAACAGCAAAGAACCAAACTCCACACGGAGAAACACTACATCACTATCGGACACAGATACGTCTAATAGGTCATTCTTGATCTTCAACACCCCTGTCCCACAACCAAAGTCAATAAAAATCTACAACGTCGAAGCCGACCCCCACGACGAACGATCTTATGAAGTAATAACCAGCAACGATGCACAAGACTTCATGGAAATGAGCTCACTGAGCCCCAAAACGCAAAACAAGCAAAGTATCATTGCAACAACAACATTAGACAGCGAAGCGATCAACGATACCAATACAAACACACCGGATATGACTTTTGCGATCTCAACAAAAAAGATTGACATAGCAACCGAGAAAATCTATGCATTCAACGCAAAGAAACAGGACAACATCATGCCAATCACGAAAAAGGACAATCCATGTAAAGAACATCCGCAAGTTATTTTCCTAGATTCATCCACTTCTTCGAATCAAACTATGGATCTCACTAACAACGTATCAGAACCAACGCCACACAAAACAACGGATACGTCTGAAAGTAATCAAGGCCGACCGGAACAAAACACGAGCGATTACACAAAATACAAAACAGAATCCACCCAGGAGGCCGACATCAAACAACTCCAAGTGGAGAAAACTTCACAAATTCAAATGCAACCAAATCCGCTCACTACACAAACCAAGAATACAGAAACAATAAAGGAGACCACTCCAGAACAACTCCAAGTGGAGAAAATATCCAGCCCAGCAAGCTCACTCATCTATAAAACCCCTCCATCCTCGCCTAACCCAGACTCAATCTCAGACCTCAACGAGGAGGACATCGCTGCGTTAAACGAAATCCCTTAGATCAGGATTTCTTTGTCAGAGGGGAATTGTGATACCGGTGTAGCCGCATCATTTAAAACTTACTACGCAACAAAGACTTAAAAGTATTTAGTATCGTATTTATAAACACTTATGATATATAATTAAATGCATTGTACATACTGTTGTCTCCGAAAGGAGTTTATGTTAGTTGCTCATTTTCACGCCTAGGATTTGGCGGGTATTATAACGTGGTTTCAAGTTAACACATCTGCTAAGTGCAGACGATTAACAACTGTCATAACGAACAGTCGATTCGTGGCCGAATAAAGTGTTAAAGATAATTCTTTTCACAAAGTGATTCATAGATTCAAATTCATCATAGATCAATACAATCTATCATAGATATTCCACAAAGCTTATTAACAAGCGATCATTCCTTAATCCACATTATAAACTCCATTCCAACTGGAGCTATCACGATCTTTAATAATCCAAGAACCAGACTTACAGTCTCTCCATTCGGAGTTAGAAATCATTACAACAGATACAAGAGTTGACCAAACAACATCCGATAGTCCAACAGAGATAATCTTCCAAAGGGAATCCACTCGGGATATCAATAATAATAATAATAATAATAAAAATAATAATAATAATAATAATAATAATAATAATAGTAATAATAATAATAATAATAATAATGATAATAATAATAATAATAATAATAATAATAATAATAATAATAATAATAATAGTAATATTAACAATGATAATACAAATAATAATGGTAATAAAAACTAAATCATAATAATATTAATAATAATGATAATAAATACAACAATAGTATTACTACAATAAAAAAAATAATAATAAACACAATAGTAATAATAATAACAATAATAATAATAATAACAATAACAATAATAATAATAATAATAATAATAATAACAATAATATTATTAATAATAATAATAGTAATAATAATAAGAGTAATAATAATAATAAAAATAATAATAATAGTAATAATAATATTAATAACAATAAAAACAATAATAATAATAATATTAATAATAATGATAATAATAATAACAATAACAATAATTGCTACAATAAAAAAATAATAATATTAACAACAGTAATAATAATAATAACAATATTAACAATGATAATAAAAATAATAATAATAATAAAATGTAAATAATAATAATATTAATAATAATGATAATAATAATAACAATAATAATAATTACTACAATAATATAATAATAATATTATTAATAGTAATAGTAATAATAACAATAATAGGTATAATAAAAATAACAAAAATAAAAATAAAACAAACTATATTAATACAAACAAAAATATTCATAAAAATAATAATTATATTAATAATAATATTAATAATAACAACAATAATAAAAATAATAATAATAATAATGAAAATAATAACAATTAAAATTGAAAAAATTAAAATAATAATAATAATAAAAATAATAATAATAATAATAAAAATGGTGGAGCTGGCACAATTCCCCAGGGAACCACTTAGTATCCTAAAACTCAAAAGCTACACTTTTGTTTTGTTACACATTATCATGCAGTATTACGTTGCTTTCCTTTGTTGCAGTTTTCTTGTCAACTTATTAAGCGGTGAATTTATTCAATTGTGCTGAGTCACAACAGGTAAGGACTGGTACAGCCAAGCTTTAATTTTATTCTTTAGAGATCAATCTGTGAGTTATTGTTGATAGTGTTAAGATGTGAACTGAATCCCATCAGAACAATAGTAATTTAAAGGTCAATTACAAGTAGTTTTGAAATAGCCTTAACATGAAACAGTCAATGAAATCCCCAATTAGGGTGACCCTTTAGTGGGAAAACGGAACAAAACCAACAATAGAGTGGCACTTATGTTTCTCCACCCTCAAAGTGGCAGTCATGGTAAAAGAGAACATGCATGTCGACCAGTTACTCCGCCTCAAATTAATCACAGGCGATGTCTTTTACCCCACAACACCAACCTATGGGGAGCGACAAGAAAATTCCAATGAAGAGGAGGATTGAAAAAGAGAAATCAGAAACCAACGACGCCAAGTCGATTGGGAAAATGAATGCAAAATTATTTAAACTAGAGGCCCAATGATCGATATGTACACATGGGACGAAGCCGATATAAAATTAATGAGCTTATTATATCTATCCCCCGAGACAGAAGCCACCCGTATATTCCATCCGAGGAATCCCTACACGGTCATCGACCATTGCTCTACCCACGAACTAGTATACGAGCTAGGCCTCACATACACAACACCCCACAATCTTACCTTTCACAGTGTCCAACTGATCACAGTACAACAAAACCCAAACGAAAGCCTAGAAACTTTCTTTAATCGGTCGAAGACCTAGGTTCGAAGGCAGCCGTAGGGAATGTGCCGTAGGGAATACAAATGGAACAAGGATCAGAAGTCCGCACGCTTGAACAAGTTTTGGATTTCGCCCTGTCCCGTGAACGGGGACAGGAAAATTAGAGAAAAATTCGTCCTTCGTCTGCCCCAAAGTGGAGTAACCAAGAGGGAGCAGTATCACACAACACAGTGAGCAACAGTCCGGAGCAACTACAAGCTACTTCACATACAGACACAAATAAAGAAAAACTACGCTGGAGATGCGCGGGAAAATTTTCATCAGGGCACATAAACCAATGTGCAGCAAAGCAAGCCCAATGCAGTACTTGCAAAAATGGGACACTTCGCTAAGACGTGTCGGTCCAGTATACCAACAATATCCCCAAGAGGATACCAAACAAGAATGCCTAATCAACGACCACAAGGATCAAGTGCAAGCCAACTAAGTGTCCGGCAGGTCCAAGAAAGTCTAATAGAGGAAGAATCAACAGAACAAAACAAAACAGATTCAGTGAACTCCGAACGGCTCTATATATAGAAGAGCTGACTGAGGGTTGGGCGAGCGTTAACATAATCCCCCCTCAAATTTCAAACCCATCAGAAACAACCAACTCAACGAAGTCCAATCAAAAGAAATCTGAATAGAAAAAACCACCTAAAATAAACAAAACTATCAACTGGTTAGCAGACACCGGATCCCCAAGGAGCCTCATGACCCTGGAGAAAGCAAACGCAAAATTGAACAACAACCCGAACAAAAATACTGCCAGATACAAGCCAAACACGATACAGCTGCTTCAACAACAACAACAACATTAAGATGGAAGGAGTCCTGAAATTAACCCTGCAATCTGGATCTTGGACACTACAAAATTGTCAATTACTGGTGGTGGCACATTAAAAAAACAACCTGATGGGGAGCAACATACTCCAAAAGTTGGAAATATCAGTTCAACAAAGCCCCAACCAGTCCCCAGATCAAGCAACTCTCCGTAATCCGGCGCTCCCTAGGGAAATTATGTGGGACTGGGATAACGATTCGGTGCCAGAACTCAACATCCAGTAAAAGGCTCAGTCACAACCAGCAGCAACAATTCCCGACGGACTCTGACGAATCAGAGAGCGCGCATCTGCTTAGCAAAAAGCGCGTTCCTGCAGAAAAAAACCGCGCAAGCAAGAGCTCAAGAACAAAGAGCCGAACAAGCAAGGTTCCAACCTATGCAGCATGCCGCATCCTCTTCCATTCTAAACCCAATCAACCGAGAACCCATGGGACATGAGGAAGTTGTGGCCATGGCCAGGCGAAACCAGAAAGCTCAAAAGAGACCACGCACTAGCAAGCAACAAAAACAATCAGCAAAAGAGCTACCAAAACAAAACAAATAGCTAAAACAAGAACAAACAATTCCCCAGGAAATGACAAAAGACCGATGTGGCTAAAAGACGCAAGAGCACGCTTAACCAAGCCCAGCACAGCAGAGGAATTTGCAAGGAAGTCCAATGAGGCACCTCTAAACCATTCCCGGGAAGTCAAGGACCAGGTAACTCGATCGAGGAGACTCTTATACTCTAGCTCTTCGGACAACAAAAGTTTCATGTCGGTGGACACAAAAATGAAACTTTCACCAACGGTTAAATTTATAAGCATCGAATCAGATTCCCTAGGGATCCCTCCAATCGAGGTGATCACTTTGTCGAACTACATTAATTTTATGAATGATGATGTGCCCAACACAGAAAAAGACTTTCATTCAAATGAAGGCCCGTCGTGCTCGTACCAAACTCCTAGCACATCAATGTCACAAGCTCCCTATTGCATCATGAAATCAACCCCCAAAAAGGACAAACTGGTGGACAAGATTTGGCAGCAAAAGCCAGATCACGTGGTAGTACAAACCACTTTTACATTGGACGACACGCAGTAACAATCGCCCAACGACAACATCATGCCAAATGACAACATCCTGCCAAATGACAACAACGCACCCACTGACCACATCCTTCAAAATGACAACATCGCACCCACAGACAACATTGACTGAGAGAACGACGCAGCCCCTACCTTCCCGGCAAAAATTTCAATCTCAAGTTTGCATGCAAGCGACTTCTAAAATCGAGACGAATTTTGACGAGGCTTCAAAATTCTTTCTGTCGACGGGGATGTGTAAAGTAGCTGGCACAATTCCCTAGGGAACCACTTATTATTCTTAGCTTATTAGCTGAAGCTACTCTTATGTTACACATTATCATTCATGATTACGTTTCTTCCTTGTGTCGGAGTGTTCTAGTGAACGTATATAGCGGTGAATTTATTCGACTGTGCTGAGTCATAACAGATACGGACTGATATCGTTTAGTTTTAACTTTGTTTATTGAATATCATCCTGTGAGTTACTGTTGATAGCGTTAAGAAGTGAACCGAATCCCTCGGAAGAAGAGTAATTTAAAATTCATTTCCAACTAATTTTGAAATAGCCTTAACAATAATAGTAATAATAATAACAATAATAGTAATAATAATGATAGTAATAATAATAATAATGTTAATGATAATAATTATAATAATAATAATAATAATAATAATAATAATAATAAAATAATAATAATTTTAATAGTAATAATAATAATAATAATAACAATAATAATAATAATAATAATAATAATAATAATAATAATAATAATGATAATAATAATAATAATTTTAATAGTAACAACCATAATAGAATCTAATAATAATATTAATAATATTGAAAAAAACAATAATGATGTTAATAGTAATAATAAGAACAGTAAAAATACTAATAATAATAATAATAATCATAATAATAAAAATAATAATAATAATAATAATAATAATAATAATAATAATAGTAATAATAATAACAGTAGTAATAATAATAATAATAATAATAATAATAATAATAAAAATAATAATAATGGTGATAACATTAATAAAGACTAAAAATAATAATGAAAAAAAAATAATAACGAAAATAGTAATAATGATGACAATAATAATAATAATAGTAATAATAATAATAATAATAATAATAATAATAATAAGAACAGCAATAATAATTATAATATTTATAATAATAATAACAATAATAATAATAATAAAAATAGTAATGATAATAATAGAAATAACAATAATAATAATAATAATAATAATAATAATAATAATAATAATAATAATAAAAATAATAAAAATAGTAATAATATTGAAAATAATAATAATAACAGTAACAATAATAATATTAATAATAATTTTTGAGGCCGCTTTATACATTGATAAAGTATATAATGCACCCTGAGGGAATCTGGAATATCATGGTATGATACGATCTATCAAGAATTTAAGGTTATAGAAATATTTTCAATCAACTTCATCTCTCAAATGCTAAAACTAAAATGTTTTTATCGACAAAAAAAGTTACCGGATTGGTTGAAAAAAAACTTTAATTTTTAAATTAAAAAGAAATTTTGGTTAGTTCATACAAAAAGTATCAGAAATTTTTTTGAAATTTTTTTTGCCTGAAAAAATATCTCGTGTATTGTAGATTTATCATGTACTGAGAGACATTTTTCTCAATTTTAGAAATTTTTGACAAATTTTCAAAATTTTGTCATTTTTCGGAGTTTTATTTTTGTTATGAACAACAAAAACAAAACTCAGCATGCTGGCCTGAATTAAACAACTATTTTGATTTCTCAAGAATAATAGTTTTTCCCTACCTAAAAAAAGTTAGCACTAGAAAAATGATGTATGTTCAGCGCGCCATAATACTTTGTGTATAAAACGACCTCCATTTTTTTTGGATTTGTAAGAGGCGACCCAATAATCATAATAAAAATGATAATAATAATAACAATAGTAATAATCATAATAATAATAAAAATAAAATTAATTTCAAAATAATAATAATAATAATAATAATAATAATGAAAAAATAATATTACTAATAATAATAATAATAATAATAATAATAATAATACTAATAATAACAGTAATTATTTTAACTATTATTATTATTATTATTATTATTATTATTATTATTATTATTATTTTTATTACTATTATTATTATTATTATTATAAATAATATTATTAAAATTAACAATTTTAACAATAAATTTAATAATAATAATAATAATAATAAAAATAATAATAATAATAACAGTAATTATTTTTACTATTATTATCATTATTAATATTATTTTTATTATTACTATTATTATTATTATTATTATTATAAATAATATTATTAAAAATAACAATTTTAACAAAAAAATTAATAATAATAATAATAATAATAATATCAATAATAACATTTACAATAATAAAAATAATAATAATAATAATAATAATAATAATAATAATAATAATAATAATAATAATAATAATAATAGTAATAATAATAATAATAATGTTAATAATAATAATAATAATAATAATAATAATAATAATAATAATAATAGTAATAGTATAATAATAATAATAATAATAATAATAATAATAATAATAATAATAATAATAATAATAATAATAATAATAATAATAATAATAATAATAATAAAAGTTAAAAATTTAATCAATGAAATGGTAATATTAGCAAGAAGGTGAGTCATGATATTATTATTTGGATATTTTGATAATTGTGGTATAAATTCTCTAATTTGAATTGTCAGATTATTCTTCGTGAACTGATGTCCTCTCTAAGTTTTCTGGAAGAAATAATTCCAGTCTTTGAATGAGTGCATTCGAGTAGAAAAACAAAAACCATTTTATGGCCATTTAGCATTTGGTAAGTTAATTTTTTTCAATCCTGCTGACGTTACCGACTTGACCCTGTATTCGTTTAACTTTCCAGTGCAACGTTTCCCGGTAAAAATGGAATTTTCCCGGTAATTTTCCCGATATTTTTCCTTAATTTCCCGGCGGGAGAATACCAGGAATCCTACCGGGAATGACATTTACTGTTAACTTACGGTAATTTCTCGACATCGTGACCGGGATTACCAGGAACTTTGTCAGCTAAATACCAGGAAATTCGGGCATCATAGCAATCTGTGCTTTTTTCTGTCAATACTGGTAATTTCTTGACAGGAATTTGCATTTTTATCGGGAAATACCAGGAATGGTAATTTTCTTTTCCTGCCAGGATTTACCAGGTATCGTTACACTGGGTGCCACAGCAATAAGCTTTGGTGACAGATGATAGGTATAGAAATTAGGAAATAATTGCGCCCAAACTTCAGAAGTGAGACTGAGTTGCTGGGATTAATAATTTCTGCTGTCCTCAACTTGTGAGCAAGCGCTAGAACGTCTCCCGTAGAAATCTTTCATTCCGATAGAAATCATTCAATACTTCTGTAAAAGTAAGGTCTTGATTTGAAAGTATTTCTGATAGTACGCAAATTTACGGTCTTTGGCCATTTCTATCGCATAACTCAATTTTCCATGAATTTTTCATTTTTATTTTTTCTGACGGCAGAAATGAGAATTGAATGAGTGCAGAGACGAAACTGCGGCAAACATCCCCCAACTAAAAAGATTGTCGCCAGGATGGCAGATTTTTTCCAATGGATTTAGAACTATTTATGAGCTATTCATGAGCCTAAATCATGCCGCTGTTCTGTCGCGACCTCTGTCATTTTTTGAAATGATGCACCGCGTTATTTCCCAACAACGGCGTTGTAACCGAATTTCAACAGGGTTCTTGACTCACAAGGAGGACGCCTTATCTCGCGTTAAATAAATTAAACTCGAAAACAATTTCCAATTCCAGACCCATCCAGACAATGACATTACGGGCGTCTACCGGCACCAATTTGAGTAAACTTTTTGAGTAAATTTACTTGTTTTTTTAACAGATTTCACGTTTCTTATATTAATACATTGCGCGTACGAAACATACTTTCGAACATTTGCGGACCAAAAAGAAGTGCCGTATATTGAAATTCTAGTCAATGTTTTTTACTTTTAAATTTGAAATTGAAATGTGAAAACTGCTTTCCACCGCAAAATATGTTTGACTGTAGCACGTTCCGGAAAGAATTGTGCAGCAGATTTATTGCAGTATATTTCCCTCATTTTAGTAATCTTAAAGCATTAAATCGTAAAATTGAGCGAAGTAAAATTTTGTGAAATGCCCTTACAGCCGAATATAAGTACTTTTCACATTTATTTGATTATATTTTTTGTTATAAGGCTCTTAATTGCTTTGTGGAAATCAATTTCACAAAGTTTAAGTTCATTCCGCATTGAACGGTAGTTGGCACCTGGAAGTTCCAGCTACTCTCTTTGGAAGTAGATTTTTTGGTACGTTTAATCGCTCGTAATGTAATTAGTCATGATCAAGCATTAGCTTGTTATAGGCTATTTAAACTCCGTTCTCGTTTACTGAATCACAAAGCACCACTTTTTGACCTAGAGTTTCATCTCAAATGTCACAAAATTGGAGGTTCTGATAATTAAACTTTTTGTTGGAGCTGCACCTCTAATAGTGCACAAAACTAGTAAATTTTTATTTTCAGAAGAAAACATCTGATACCATTTATTTTAATGAAGAGATTAAAACCAGTTTGTTTCTAGAAAATTTTTTGATTGTCACTATAACATTTACTGTTTCACTTTCTTTTATATTCATGTCGTTTTATAGCCACCTTAAAATCAAAGGCAGTCCAGGCACTTGATACAGCGCTATATGGAGACATAATCGTTTCTCAGCCCAAAATTACGCGAAAATTCGTAACCTCACGTGACTTTTTTGTTGTATTTTACCTTACTATTTTTGATGATTGGCTTGGCGATCTGAAAAGAGAAAACCGTGCAAAATTTTATTGTACTGTTTTGAACACCGGAACTTTTTTGGTCAGGAATAAACTAAACAAACAATGGAAAATAAACAATTTTATGTGTTTCATTTCCTTTTACCGTCGATTCACAAATGAATGCACGAAGCTGTCTAAATTGCAAACCGACATTTTAACCTTGTAATAATTTATCAGGTTTTGCTTTTTGTTCACCTACATTTTTCTCAACTGTGATTGGTTGGAAATCAAAAAGAAATGTTACCTTTAACAACAATGAAGTGGGCTGCAATTGCTTATGGCTGATTTTCCTAAAAGCAGTCCGGAACTTATTGTAAATGTTTCGAGTGACTGCCAATTTAAGTCAACTTAACCCAAATTACACAACAAACTAAATAGTTCCAGATTAAAAGACAAACTTTAGCCCTCTTCTCAATTGGATACAAAATAAAACCCTGTCAGGGTTTGGGTTTTGAAACGAATTAAGGTCTAATTTTAAATTTCCTCTCCCATTTTGGGTTAAGACTTACCTGTTTGGAGAGGTATTGGAGGCTTCCTGAGTTCGTAGATTGGTTTGATCGCTTTTATCGAGCTGGGCAAATCTTTTGTTTCATACAGGTGCCACTGTTTTCGTAAATAGATAGTTAGGGCCAAGTTAATAACTTATAACCTAATTTTAATCCAGTTAGCTCACCGATTAGAAGATCGCGATTGCTTTTGAAGCAGTTGAGAAATAGCAGCTTTTCAGTATATAAATTTGCAATATATTTCCAAATCAAAATTCCCAGAACTTTTTGCAGTTTTCCCACATTATTTACATTGGAACCAACTCAATAAGTGAGCAAGATATTAAAAGTTTCATTAGGTAAACAACAGTTATATTTAATCGCCTAATTTAGCCTGAATTTTATTTGCTCCTTGTAACATAATTTTTCCCACAATTTTTAGCCCAGAAGTTGCCCTGAAAGCTTGTTCCTTTCTAGTTCATGCCCCCTGTAGTTTTCCCTCATTCGCAATCTTGTGTTTGTGTTGTTGTATTTAAACTTAACACCTGAGCGGTACCTTGTTTGATTATGGACGTGTTCTCACAACAGACAAGCAAACGTTAATCTTTATTGCAGTTTTAAACTTCTTCCATAAGATTTGTTTCTTCCCATTTTAACTCTCTACTTTATTGCTGAGATTTTGAGTTTACTATTTAAATTGTGGACGAAATGTGAAAACTTTATTGTTGGACAGATATAGAAGTTAATTCTATATCCCTTTTTATTTGTCCCAAATTTAGCTTAGAAACAAATAATTTGGGAACCGTTTTACGCCAAATTTGGATTTGAAAGGACAATTAAATTAAAGTATAAATTGCCACAGCCTTTCTTATAACGGTTTCATATTTCATTTCCTTTAAAAAAGTAACATAAGTTTCAGTTAAAAGCCGAAACAATCTTCTTGTTTCTTTTTGTGACTGCTCTGAAAAAGCTGACTTAATTATTGCTGATTCTAACTTTTCTTGACTGATTAAATGAAAGTTGAGCTTTCCTGTCTCCTTTACTGCAGTTGTAGTTATACATTATGAAGTTGTTAGTCTTGTTACTTAACATTGCAATATATTTCTCTCCGACTCTTTGCATATACGGGTACGAGTTCTATTTCTTCAATTCAATTGTAAGCTATTCAAAAAAAATCATTAGTATCAAAAGCTAGCTGAGAAAAGGCAGGTTTCCACCTATTGATCGATCATTCCGAGCTGAAAATAATTAGTCACACTCAAAACAACATTCATTAAATATTTGAGTTCAACTAAGGCTTCAAATCCAGGTGTTCAATTCAGCATTCTTTTTAGTGTTCAAATCCCAAAGTTTCAAACATTGCACTTTTATTTTCAATTAGGTTGTAAATCTTCATGCTGTACAGTCTTACACGCACGCACGCACGCACGCACGCACACACGCACGCACGCACGCACGCACGCACGCACACACACACACACACACACACACACACACACACACACACACACACACACACACACACACACACACACACATACACACACACACACACACACACGCACACACACACACACACACACACACACACTCACACACACACACACACACACACACACACACACTCACACACACACACACACAAACACGCACGCACATACCAACCCACTAAGTGGAGTTTCAATTTTTTGCTATTTTTTAACATCCTAAAAGTCTATATTAGTAATATTTTAAATCATATCGGGTCAATTTACAAGAATTGAGAAGAGTGTCTATAACAGTCAACCTGCTCCTCGCCCTCAAACGTTTGCCATCAACAAGTGGTACTATACTTTCGCAATTAAAACAGTTCTCCGTTCTTTAGGATCACTAAAAATGGAACTTTTAAACTTATTCTTCTCCAAAGATTCCTCCACCAATGTTTATAGTAGTGTGATCAGAGATGAAAACGCTTATCTCGAATACTGTCTCCCAATTTCAAAAGCATGTATGTATCTTGTTTATACGGAGGGACCCTTGTGTTGTAGTGAAACTAACCCAGACGATGCAGCCACGACTGAGTTCTATGACAAGCTACTCGTCGGATACGATGGAAGGATCAGACCCAATTTCAATGGTATGTCACCCATACCTTTTCACTCATGCAATCCGCATTCAGTCAATTTAGTACATTTATTAAGAGGAGCATTTCTCCACTGATCCTTGATACAAGTTTAATCGTGTAATACTGCTCAGTTTACTCCGGAACTATATAATTGAAAAGCCCAGCTCAGTTTGAGCTAAACATTGAACTGCTCCTACCTGTGCCTTTGAAACCAGTAAACTAAAATTATAACCAGGCGTTCATTTTACTTGCAACAAAACAATATAATATTTCAAATCAATTAAGTGTAATTTTCAAAAGTATACACTTAAAAACTTGAATTTTGTTAAGAAAAAACACATCAATAAATATCTTCGTATTGTTTTCTTCCAAACAAAATAACTTTTAAAAGCTCCCACGTCCCTGTTCAAAGAACCTTTTCATAATGTGAGACCAAAAACTCAATAAACGTTTTCTTAATTTTTTCCATTTCTTGCTAACCGAAATCATTTTGGTGACCGATTCCATTTTGTACGCATTGACGTACAATCGAATTAATTCCAAGCTAGTTCTGACATATTGCCAGAATTTGAATTGTTTTGCTTGATTGTTTTGTCGAAGACTCAGATGCCCGTGGAAGTTTTCGAAACCTTCTTCTCTGAATATGTCAACATGAGATTTGATTAGCGGCATTTTGGCTGTTTTGAGATCAGCTGGAAACATTTTTGTCTATATCAATGGATCTCTCGCTCTATTTTAAGTCTTAATAAAAGCTTTGTGCTAATGTTAACAACTTAAAAGTCTAGATTATAAATTAAGATTGTTAATAGTTAACTGATATTTTGAAAATAATTTTTGTTATATTTTGAAAATAATTTTTGTTATAACGATTGTCTTATAGAAGACTCAGATACCCGTGAAACATTTCAAGACCTTCTGCTCTGACAATGCTCAGCTGGAAAGATTTTTGTCTGTATCAGTGGAGCTCTCGCTCTATCATGCTTTTTTTTAGAAAAACCACTCTTATAGCCCAGTTATTCTTTCGATTACACAATTTCAGGTTTTTTCAAATAAATGTTGAAATAAGGTTGTTGAAAAAAATAAGTAAGGGATCACACGTGATTTTAAAAGAAGAATATGTGTTCAGGGGAAAATTAAGTTTTCCTTGGTAAATTGTTTGCAAGCATGAGACATCTCCTTTAACATTTTATAAAGCTGCTTGCCAAATGAAGGTTCCTGTTGATCTGAATACCAAAGTTTTTGCGGCTGTTTTTTTTATAAACAATCCCAAATGAGAATTTTGGTGTGATAAGAAAATGAATTCGGTTTCGTTTGTATTCATGGTTAGCTTATTCATCTCTAACTGTTTTTGCGTCTTCTGTAAGACTTCCTTGACTTTTTCATGTAAACTGCTTATCTTAGAACTGAAACAACGTGATTCACCATAGTGAATTTTTCTTCCGTTGACAACCTCGTCATATTGGACAAAAAGTGTCAAATATACTTAAAACTGCATGCGATGCTGATTTTCTATGTGAAAACAGAACTGCTCTTTTAATAATTTTGTGCTGATCATTGAGATCTGTCATCTGACTAGAAGGAGGCGCTCCAATTTTTTTTTTGCAAAATCGGAATTACAGAAATTGGACAAAAGTTTGCACTAAGCAATTTATTAACTTTTTTGAAAATTGGTCTTACACAGGCTAACTTCATTTTAGTTGAAAAAAAATTTTCTTTAATGAACTTATTTAAAGTGAACTCTAGATATACGTGAATAGCCATTTTGCGTGACTTTGTGAGAAGAACTGATCAGTCACGAGGTCCTGCTGCTTTGTTATCGTCCAGCGAGTCAACGACTGAAAGCAGTTCCTTAGTCAGAGCACTGAATGTGAACTGCCGTATGTTAAGTTATCATGGTATTTACACAAAATGGTAAACCCTTGAAAACCCCAAGATTAGACAGTTGCAATCAGATTAGACAGTTGCAAAATTTCAGAGGAATTAAAAAACATCAACTTTTGCCAACTCATATCTTTAGCTGTCTGATTTTTACTAAGTGTCTGTCTAAGCTAATGATATGAGTAGGCAAAAGTTGATGTTTTTTATTTCTTCTGAAATTTTGCAACTGTCTAATCAGATTGCATCAAGCTTGACCTTTTTCAATTTGACTGATCTTCTGTTTAATGAATTTCTGTTCAATGATTTTTTCCTATTACTGAACAAAAACTGTTTTTAGGTAATCAAGTCTTCAATTTTTGCTTTATCCATTGCCTAAAAATCTGTAATCTCTATCACGTATCTTAATAGTACAGACAGGTGTGTCTTTTTGCAACAAATTTCTCAAAACTTTCGAGGAAGGAATAAACATATCATTGCCGTTCTCATATTGGTACATTTCCACCATTCCGCGAGAGCAAGATCTCTGTTAAATTTAGAATTTGAAAAAAACCTAAAATTTTTTCCAGTTATTATATTATCGTTCTCAGATTTCTTTGCGAAGTTTGACCCAAAAACTACAAAAACTGATTGTAGTTGAAAGGGTTCTTGTGACATGGTGGTCGATTACTTGGTCTTTCGATTACGGTCATTTTGTGTAAATCTCCCATCAGTGAATCTGGTTGAAAACCAAAGGTTAACTATTGCTAATCCTGCATTTGATGTTAAAATGTCTAATTAATCTATCTTTTTTCGTCTTGTTCAGCTAGTTAAAGTTGAAATCTCCTTGCAAAAACGTTGTTTGTTATACGGTATTCCCCCAATAGATTGACAGTGAGATCATCCAAAATAAAGTCCCCGAGAGATTTGTTTGGGCAATAGAAAACGTTAGCAAAAATTTTTTCATTCAAAGGGTTGCTTCTTTAAACACAAACCGTCTTGAAAAACATTTATTAAACCTTTGAAAATGAATTTTTACTAGCTGTACAGTTTTTAAGAGGGAAATTCCAACTCCTCCGCCTTTGAAGCACCTATTTGTTTGATCCACATTTTCGAAAAAAAAGACTATGAGGCGTTAAAAAAATGTTTTCAGTGTTAAACTCTTTGTTCAGCAATGTCTCGGTTTCAGAGACAAATGTATTAATTAAGGTGTTTGCAAAAGCTTGAGGGGGATTAAACGTTGTTTAGGCTTTGACAGTTAATGGAGGAAGTATTGGCAATTGTCGATACCTACTTCTCTATCTATCCAGATGAGGTACTGGGTTAATTTTTTGTCACTTGATAGCATGAGGCGTAAAAACGAGTAAAAAATTTAAAACTTCAGAAAAAAAGAATTAGTAATGAATCAACTCTTTCAAAAATAGCAAACACTGGAACTGTTGGTAAAAAACTGTTCAAATATTCAATCATGAATTTCACTATGATTTTCTATTCCCATCAGTAAAGCGAAAACTAAAAAAGTTCCAGAAAACTTGCATTGTTCTAAATTTCAACCAGCTACTAGCCACATTTATAATGCGTTTGTTGCAAAAATGTTTGTTTTGAATGGAAATCGAAAAAATTCAGGTAAAAACGATAAGATTTTCAATCTTGTGATAATTGTTGTATTGGTAGACAACAGTTGATAGGTCCTGACCTTTTGCTGAAGGATAAGATTGGAGAGCTGTACATGATTTTCGATCTCTCGCTTGGAATTTTCTGGATGTGCTATCCGGGAGAATAACTGTCCTCTCTGCTCTCGTTATGAAAATTTGATAAAAAATACTGTTTTTTTGTTCATGCTGTTCAACCTTGTTGTTGTAATGGATTTGTTTCGATGTTTTTTTTACTTTTTCAATCAGGTTATCAACCATTTTGTAAATGTGTTGACGGAGAAAAGAATTTTTGACGGATGAAGTCTTCTTTCTTCGTTTTCTCGAACGCTTTCCTCTCTTTCTGTCCCTTTGCAATTGCTTCTTTAGAATTGTGGTTTTTGCGGGTTTTCCCAAAACAACACACGCCAATGACCTCCGACTTTTGACTTGAGTTGAAAATTGCTAATCGAAACGATCAAAAATCAAACAAAATTCATACAACTAGGAAACTGAGATTGTGTGTTAAATTAATGAAAATAAATTTTCATTTTTTCTAGTAAATTGGTAGGAAGCGTTAATTTTTGTTTCTCACCAGTTTGTTCTAATTTAACACCGAAAACTTTTCTGTATGTGCTATCCGGGAGAATAACTGTCCTCTTTGCTCTCGTTTTAAAAATTTTATTAAAAAATACTGTTTTTTGTTCATGCTGTTCAACCTTGTTGTTGTGATGGATTTGTTTCTCACCAATTTGTTCTAATTTAACACCGAAAACTTTCAAAGACTTTAATCATGAGTTACTATCCTTCAATGAAATAAAAGAACGCATGTTCAAATGTTAGCTTTTGCATTTCTCAGAAACTGACTTCCTTGTAGCACTTTGGAGTTGGTCTACCGGATTGGAGCTAAAATTAAAATTGCACAATATCTACCTGGGCCGAGGATATTTGCCAAAATTATATAAGATGAACGGCAAGTTGCGTTGACAATTTGTAAAATTCATCGAAATTCCCTTCCATAATTTTGCACTGAATGCTTTGATTTTAAAGACATAATATTAATGCATTCAAAAAAAATTTATGTAAAAGTCTTGGTGTGAATTTTTCGAAAAGTCAACTCAGTTACCGCTTATCTTACCAATTTTTGCGTGAAAATTAGCGTAGATCAGACGTGATTTTTCGATGTATTTAGCGTAGATCTTACAGAATTCTGCGTTGAATTAAGCGTTGATTTTATAAAGTTTGATAAAATCAACGCATAGGCCTCTGGGTATGGGACTCAAGCCACTGAGCTCCTTCTTATTTCTCGTCTTCTGTACCACTGTGCCACAGAACTTTAGCTTTTTTACTAAACGCACTTTTTATAAATTGGACTGTAACTTAACGTTTGAAATAACTTTTGCGTTTCTAAGAGTAGCCTTTATGCCATTTTGCTGTTTCAAAGCGTAGTTTTTACAACTATGCAGTAATTGTTAGTTGCACTTAGCGAAGTTTTGTGGTTTTATAGACAATTTTTCAGCTTCATCATATTCAAAACTTCAGTTTAAAAAAACTTCGATGTCACTTTTGGGAATCTGAAATCTGTAACGTCACTCTAACATCATATACAGCCATACCAAATTACCCCCACCCCGTAAAATAGTATCCACCCATGTACTTAACTACACCCGACCCCTCCCTTTCGTACCCCCCAACGACCCCCTCCCCCCGCCTACCTATCGCCAAAACTCACACCCCTTAAGAACTTAGCATTCATCTTATATAATTATGTGTTGAATTTGGCATTAATCTTATATATTTCCTAGTTGAATTTGAAGTAGATCTTACATTCTTGCGTTGAAATTAGTGTAGATCTTACATAAAATTAACGCATTCACTTCTAATCTTACAAAACTTTGGGTTTTCAGCTCAAATTTTAGATATTGTTGCGTTGAGTTTAGCATTGATCTTAAATTATTTGCGTTGAAATAGGAGTAGATCGTACATTAATTCATCGCATTCATCGCCAATCTTATATAATTTTGCGCATATAAGCATATATCTTCCATAATTTTGCATTGAAGTTAGCGTTGATCTTACATAATTTTGCATTGAATTCAGCTTAGATCTTTTTCGATTCTTGTTCGGTTTTTGCTCTACTTTTCTCTCATTTCAGCTCTCTCCTGTTTCCTTTGCACGCATACAATTTTCAATTTTTTTTGAAAAAACCACAAAAAATTGTTCCTGCATACAACATTTTATCATCCAACTACCCCCCCCCCCCACGTTTAGCGCTGATCTTATATAATTGCGTTGAGTTTAACTTATATAATTTGCGTTGAATTTGGCGCTGATCTCGTATATTTCTTCGTTGAATTCAGAGTAGGTCTTGTTCGATTTTTCGTTTGATTTCTGATCTACTTTTCTCTCCCTTCAACTCTTTCCAGTTTCCGGTGCACGCAATCAATTTTTGATTCTTAAATAAAAACAAAAAATTGTGCCTACTCAAGTCATTTTATCATGAAACTACCTCCCCCCGGTAACTCCTACAACCTAATTAAATTAAAAAGCAAAATCAAAAGGCAAAGAGAAAAAATCAACCTTCAAACAAAACGCCTAAATAGGTAGGTCTTGAACGCAAATTTTGAAAGATCTACGCTTAAATCAACGCAAAATTATGTAAGATCTACTCATAAAAACGAAAAATAGTATGAGATTAGCGTTGGATACGTTGAATTTATATAAGGTCGACGCTACATTCAACGGAAAGAATATAAGATCTATGCAAGATTAACGCGCAGACATATAAGATTTTTGGTAAGATCAACGCAAAGAATGTATGATCTACCCTAAAGGTAACCCAAAACAATGTGAGACTTACGCTTGAAAACGCTAAGTTATGCAACATTGGTGGTGAATGAATTGAATTTAAGTAAGATCTCAATCACAAGGCAAAATTGCATAAGGTCTACGCTAATTTGAACGCAAAATAATGCAAGATTGCTGTTGAATGCGTTGAAATTATGTAGGATCCAGGTTGATTTCAACCAACGCAAATTTATATGAGATCTACGCTAAAGTCGAGGCAAAGTTATGTAAATTCTATGCTAAATTCAACGCAAAATTATGCAAGAATGCTGGCCAGCTATTATGCATAATTTGGCGTTAAAATTAGCGTAGATGCTAAATAAGTCGAACGCAATCACCGCCAATCTTACAAAATATTTCCATTGAATTTAGCATAGATCTTATATTGTTTTGCGTTGACTTTAGCGTAAATCTCACATTTTTTTGCGTTGAAATCAACGTGAATCCTACCTAAATTCAACGCATTCACCAGCAATTTTTTAAAATTTTGCATTAAAATTAGTTAAAATTTTTAGTCAACCCAGATTTGAGTTATTGCGCTGCAATTTTAAGGCAGCAAAAAGCTCGATTAACGTTTGCGGAAACATACAGCAAAGATGGGTATTCAAAATGATTACATTTTTCTTCAATTACGTTCTAATCTTTCAAACATACATTTGTGGCTTTGGAATTCACGTGAATGCGTTGAATTTATGTCGGATCTACGCTAATTTCAACTCAAAATTATTTAAGATTGGTGGTGAATGCGTTGAAATTATGTAAGATATACGCTAATTTTAACTCAAAATTATGTAAGATTGCTGGTGAATGCGTTGAATTTATGTAGGATCCACTAAGATTTCAACGCAAAAATAGTGAGATCTATGCAGAATTCAGCGGAAAAATTTTGTAAGATTAACGCTGAAAGCGTTGAGTTTATTTAGGAACTTCGCTAATTTCAACGCAAGATCATGTAAGATCTACGCTAAATTCTGGTCAGCAATCTTGCATAGTTTTGCGTTAAAATTAGCGTAGATGCTAAATATATTCAACGCATTCACCGCCAATCCTACAAAAAATTTTCCGTTGAATTTAGCATAGATCTTACATAACATTGCCTCGACATTAGCGTAGATCTCACATATATTTCCGTTGAAATCAAGGTGGATCCTACATAAATTCAACGCATTCATCAGCAATGTTGCGTATTTTGACTTAAAATTAGCGTAGATCTTACCTAATTTCAGCGCATTCACCGCCAATCTTGCATAATCTTGCGTTGAAAATAGCGTTGATCCTACATAAGTTCAAAGTTTTCACCGCCAATATTTCACAATTTTGCGTTTTTTATCGTTGAGACCTTCGCCCGGGCACTAAAGTACTCTAAATGCTCTGATTCTCTCTAGACATTAGTTTGTCCAATCGCGGCCAATAATTCCCATCAAAGTATACCAAGACTTTCAATATCACAAATGAAAAACTGTAGTACAAAATTGTTGTTGCCACTTAACAAAATGTTCTGAAAAGCACTTTACGCCACAGGCCTCTTTAATGCACCAGTTTTGTGCTATTAGTGCTAATTGCACGTTGATGTGGAAAAAGCTTTCAATTATAAGAGCTCAACAAAACTGAATGGACAGATGAAAAAATGTTATACTTGTGTTAACCAACAAAAACCAATTCTTTACGTTTTTTTGAACAAGTTAAGATAATATGGAAACTTGGGGTCACTGTTCGAAAATTTTCCTTCATTTTTATTACTGATTTTGTGGAGGCTCTGAGTAAGCACAACACTTTTTTAAACTTTCATTGTTTCCCGGGTTGAGGTTTGGTCAAAAAATAATGTAAGATTAACGGTGAATAGCGGCAAAAAAAAATTCGCCGCAAAGCGCCCACAAAGTTTAGCGTTGAATGCGGTGAAAGCATTCAGTTTTTGAAGAATTTGCGGTTTTTAGCGGTGAAAGTTTTTTTTCACCGCATTCACCGGATTTCTTACAAAAAGGAAACTGCGGTACAAAGGTTCGAATCTCTCACCTCTTGCATAGCAACAACTGCTTATTACACTGCGCCATCTGTCACTTATTTCAATGATATTTCCTGTGAATTTATGATAAGTGTTGAAATTAGCGGTGAATATTTGGTAGATTTGCAATTTTAGCTGTGAAAAAAAAAATTTTCACCGCATTCATCTGGTAGCGATGGAAAATTTTCTTTCGCCGCTTAAGCGGTGAAGGAAATTTTCATCGCTCAAAAGTTCTTTTTCACCGCATTCACCTCATTCAGCGCAAATCTTACACTTTTTACTCAAATTCACCGCAAATCTTACATCTTTTAGCAATTTTTAGCGGTGACAACTCGACCCGGGTTGGAAATCAAGCATTTTAATGCATATAGGAGGATAGGGAGGCTTCTGAATTACAAATAAGAGATTTTATTTTTGAAAGAAGTATTAATTGACCGTTATTTTAGAGAAGGGACTCTTGGTTTGATTAACAAAAAACCCCTTTCGTCGGCAAAGCTTGAGGAAACATAAGTTTTAGCGCAGAACGTAAGCTTCTGAATTAAAACAATGATTAAGAATTGTACATCCAAAATTAAGTGTTGCTGACTTTTGGCAGTCAAATTTAGCCTAAACAACAATCATCTCATCTGGCAAAAAAATCGTCTGAAAAATTAAAAAAAACTGAATTGGCAAACATTATTTGAGCTAATGTTCAGTTCGCATCGAGGATTTGCATCCTTTCTTAAACAGATCGCAAACGCTCAAAATTTTTAGTCAACCAATATTTGAGTCGTTGCGCTGCAATTTTAAGGCAGCAAAAAGTTCGATTAACGTTGGCGAAAGCCTACAGCAAAGCATTCAAAATGCTTACATTTTTCTTCAATTACGTTGTAATCTTCTAACATACATTCGTGTCTTTGAAGTTTTCAGTTACTTTTAAACAAAAAAGTAAACACTAAGAAAAATTTTCACATCTAGACCGAAAAACCCTCAATTTTAAAATAGATTTGCAGGTTTTTGCTTTTGCAGGTTGATGACAGAATTAAAATCCTTGATAGCAGATATACATAGACGTTGTTTGAATGACCAAAAACTTAGACCGGTTTAACCAAAAAGCTCCTAATTCTTAACATTCCCAAATTTCTCAGTTTTTAAACTTTCAACCTTTATTAAACACTTTCATTATGGATTAGGTTGTCCCATATTTTTATAGATTGAAACATTAAAATTATATGTGGTGTGTCGAGGCAAAACAAATATGTAAATGTACGGAGAAAGAAATCAAAAACCATATAATCATTTTTAATGTTTTTTATTCTATGTTCTGTTATAACTCGCGCTTTGCCATTCATCATTGCATTATAGTAGGCGTCTCGATTAAATCCATTCTCAATTCCTTTCTCTTTCACACAACAATTAATATTTTTTGACTTTGACTTTATTCCTATAAACTGTTCTATAACTGCACTACCAACATCGTGTTCAAACTCACCAGGGATTTTTTACATGTCTTATCTGACACATCTAGATTACCTAATTCATTGTGTTCTTTATCAATACTACCCTCAGTGAAACTCAGTACTAAACTATCTGTATCTGTAAAATGTAGTTTTAAGTCCTTGAGATTAGGTTCAAGGACTTCATAGAAAAAATTATCCAAGTGCGTTACACTTAGTTCCAATACAGTTTTACCAAGATATAAAGATGAATTATTTTCCATTAACCTCCTTGAATAGTCAACTAGTCTATACTCATTATATCTATTGACATTCTTAAATATTGGTTTACTAACACTCTTCGAAATTTTTTCTTCATCATGTAGGAATTTGGTTTGACAGAAGTTCATTAGATTCACACATAATCGCCCAAATAATGGATTATTCATTAACCTCCACATATCTTTGTCAGCGTCAGTGTTAGCTATATTTATTTTATTAGTATTGTTTAGCAAATACTCTTTTCTTATATAGTCTTGATTAAACCTAATAACTTTATGTTTCTTAGTAACCCTTAACCCTCTTTCAAAAAAGAACTTTAGCAATCTACAATATAGACCATATTCAACTGTATAATTCCAGAGTAATATCATTTCTCAGTCTTACAGGAACATTTTTTCTTTTCATATAACCCAACTCACGATCTTCAATTTTTCGTTAGTGGCCTTAGTGGTAAGTTCCTTGCTCTCTCCCTACATTCATCAGTGTATTCAATATCACAAATAATTCAATAACCATAATCAGCTACATCCTCAGTATTTAATATATCTTCGAAGCTAATGTCAACGTACTCAAACACTTCATAGGGTAAATTTTGCATCCTTGCTAGTCCATATAGATTGTTAGAATCCACATACAAGATGGTCCAACCAGTACTATCAGCAGGTCCAATTATCTTACCCTCGTTATTACTAATGAAAATAACTACTGTTGGTAGATCTTTGTCAACTTTACTATTACTATTGCTATAAATATGGTCAAGGCTAATACTATTACTATTCTATAAGGCTATTACTCTTGGTATTATTATTACTATTACTAATGCTATTACTATTGCCATTACTCATTCTTTTATTGTATTCATCACCCATAATACCTCATATATCACCTTTTTTACTATTATCAAAGTCATTTATCATCTGTATATCTTGTAATGTACGTAAGTTTATACCACCCGTCTTTAACCAGCAATCATTACTATAACCATTTAAACTAACGTAATACAGTGAATTAGGACCAAACTCTCTCATACTTGTCTTAACTATTTCTTTAAAACATAACCTAAGTCATTTATGTCAATCTTTTAATAATCCAATGTTAACTGTGTTCCTGACTTATATCTATTTAAACATATCTACTTCCTGTTGTTATTGTTACCTTGATAGTGTTGATTTTTTATTTAAAGTCTTGTTAATTTGCCTATATCTTTGTAATAGGTAGTCAATTTGAAACACTCAGATAGATATACTGTCTTACTTTCACATTTGTTCGTCTTTGCTATTTTATCAAGACTTACACTCAAAAAGACAACTGTCTATGAAGTTCAAACGTCCAAAACTCAACATCCTGGCTTTACAAATAGCACTATTTAAAGCCGATAATGTTCTTTTTATCATTGTTCTGTTTGAATTTCTCATTGAATAAAGGATTGAATTCATAACCAATATCATTATGAAATACAACGGTTTTATGCTTTGTTGTTTATAACAAAAATTACATAATTTACATGCTTGCCCTCTATATTTACATGTTTTATAACAATGATCTTCAATTTTATCTTAACACTATTTATTATATATACGACATATATAATGAGCCTCATGATACATTTTATCTTCGTCTGTATACATGTCTCTTATTTTTGTACTTAAGCATTCATACTTAACCTTGATTCAATTAATCCTGGATTTGATCAAGGCTTACAATTTTTGAATTAACCTTGTAGACTTGATCTGACTAATAACAACAATCACAATTCGGTTTACAATAATTAAATTATTTAGTTGACATTTTTTACATGAGTTTTTGTAAAACTTGTGACATTTTTACATCTAGCATGTATACCTGTTTTTTAAAACGATAGTTAATACACCTGCTAGTTTTGAAACTGGGATTGCGATTGGGTTGTTAGGTTACTAAGTTTTGTTAAGTTACTATGGGTTGTCTACTTAGTTGGTCTACTATAGGCTGCCCACTTAGTTGTCTAATCGACGTAGTCGCCACTTCTTGGAGCTCTGAAGGAGTTTGGCTCATCGGCAAAGCAATTTTTCCGATACTGTTAGTTATAGTAATAATGTTAATTTCATCGACGAATCTGCTTTGCAGATCGACAGGGTGTCAGAATCATTGTCAGTATCATTGCCAGCATCTTTGTCACTTTTGTTTCTCCTAAGGCTAGTTTTATTACTCCAATTAATAGTTGATAGAAAGGAATATGCGAAGGAGTTTGACTCATCTGCGAAGCAGGCTCGCTGATCTGTTGGTGTGATATAATAATATGTTGAGGTTGTTAGGTAACTATAGGTTGAATTTGTCTGTTTACTATGGGTTGATGTTGTAAAGTTTTAACATTTTGAGGATGTCGGGTTATTATGGTTTGAGGTTGTAAAATTTTAACCTTTGGAGCTTGCTGGGTTACTACGGATTGAATTATTTGTTCACATTTTTTTTCAACATATGCTCCACCAAAGAAAGCCTTCTCACACCTACAAGTAAAAAAATTGTCCTTATGTTTGGTATTATAATGAGATACTAACTGAAAACACCTATAACTCCCCTTTTACATTCTTATCAAAGCATTGCTAGATGGGGAAAATCTAAGTATATTATTAACATGTTCTGTTGATTGATGTTGTTCGTTAAATAGAGTAATACCAGTAACATAAAGAGTTGGATGATCAAATCTTTTGTCTTTTTAATGAAGACTGTATCTATTGATTTATATTTTATAATACCGTGTTTCTAACTACTAGGAATTAAGATCGCTGGACTATGATCCTTAAAGATGGCTGGACTTTTATAGGTTGTCATAGAGGTTGCACCATTACTACCTCTACACCGAGATATTAACAATACTGATAATGATAATGATAGGGATAGTATTAGTGATAATAATAGTAATAGTGATGATAATAATAATAATGATGGTAGGAATAGTAATAATGAAAGTATGAACCAACTATGACACAAATATATATAAATAGATAATATTTTAATATTTTAAATAAAAATGTACCTAGTGGTGATCAATTGTATCATTATTACCTCTACACATATTATATACGTGACGGGCGTTGTGACACATTGTTATCTTATGTATTCCATAATGTCTAGGAGCTCAAACGATATAGTCCTATGTTTTTCTTTTTTAACTCATTGGCCATGTCATCAACCACTTTTACATGGTTCTAAATTCTTGTATCTTCTCCTTAGTGATGTCATCAAGAGTGCATATAGTATAACACTCCCAATCTTTTTCACCTTTACATATTACTACTATACCGTTTTCATTGTTATTGTCCCTGTTGTTATCGATGAAGTCGCAGCTGAACTCCAAAGGATTTTGACTCATCTGCGAAGCAGATTTGCTGATAGTTGTTGTCTTTGTTATATAATTCTATTTACTGTCCTTTAAAAAATATTTTCTATTAATTAGTGGCACCATAAATAATTATAAGTGCTAGGGCTTTTTCAAGTTCTGGGCATTTTTCTTTATAATCACTTTTCTCTAAATATCCCTTGAGTGCTTCATTTAACTTAGCAATTTTTTTTGGTGCCTTCCAATATAAGATAATAGCAACAACTACTACTAAAATAATTGACCTAAAGTAAAATACATTTTTGTACCTCTAAAAGTGATTGTATTAACTTTTAGATTTGAAAAATTTATTGATTCCCATTGTATTAGGAATGAGGCTATGGGTAATACTGATCCAAAAAAGGTAACGATGTAGATTTAATGCCCATTGAAACAGTAATGAGAGACGAGATACCCTTTGCAATTAAGTTAGATAGTTTCAATATTGCTGTCAATCTTCATCCTATTGATGGTACTCATTGAGTTCTAGTTTTAAGAAGCGATGTCAATGGTGTTTTTTAATTTGATAGCTTTGATATAGAAACAACACCAATATTTCGACAAGATTAAATTAATCTAAGATAAGACGAAAGTATACAATTAGATATTGAGTGTCATCGAGATGCTAAATGCTTATATATGGTTTCACTTAATGATAGCAAGTTTAATATGAAAAGTGCATTACATAGCTTCGTTAATTAAAAAACTGCATCATTTAGAAAGTGTTATTATTTGTGTTGTAGAGATAATAATAAAACTGATAATAATATTGACAGGGATATTTTTGGTGTTAATAATAGTAATAGTGATAGTGATAATGATAATGATAATGTTCAGAATAGTAATAATGATAGCAAGATACAACTTATAAACAAATTGATTATAAATAGATTATAATTTGATATACTATATAAAACTGGACCTACTGGTGATTATAATGATGACGTAATCTGGTGATATGATTCTACTGCTATAATTATCACAGATATAAATGATGTACCATCACCTGATCAGCTATCTAAAGATAAAAAAGGAACCAGTGGTACTTGATTATGTACGAGCTAAGGAGCCAGTTATACATGAGTAATTCCATAGGGTTAGACATTATTATTGCATTAAGGATTTTATTAATCAAAATCCGTTCTCATTAGATTGACAAAGTGTTCGAGAGAACTCTCATCTATTTATATTTTGTTCTCAAAGGGGTAAGATCTGGGGAAAGATGAAACTTTATATAGTGACTTAATTAATAGTAATGAGATTACATATGGTGGGTTTGTTGGTCTTTGTTTTGCGGTTTAGAGCTGGCCTTATATTTATATTGTTTTTGATATGTCTAATCAACAACACTCTTGGAAACCTGAGGCTAATTGGATTAAGAAGATTGATCTGAGTGAACGATTGAAATAGCAAAATTAATATTAATAGTTATATTTTTTGTAAAGTGAAACTTAACACATCGCCATTAAAATCAATTGGTCTACCATTTTCATCCCTACATCCTTAATGCTAAAATCTGTTTACTGTATTCTGTTGTTCGCAACATTTTGACATAAAACATTTGTTGGCATTTTAAGTATCATATAAACTGGTGGTTCAATTAGATCGAATGTATATAATATATCAGAGGCTTTACCATTATCTTTTATATCAGATATTCTATTACAATAAAAACTAATACACTTAAATCCCAATATGTCAACAATCTCATTAGCTGTGTATCTGTCAAAGTGATAAAATTGTTTTATGAGTCCTAATAAGGGCTCTATTTGAGTTTTCTTTATCGAAACTAATACTCCTTATTTTTACGAGCTATTTCACGAGTTATTTTTATGTGCTATTTCAGAAACGTGATGAGATCCTGGTGTTATATTATTAATCATTGCCTGTGGAATATCAATATTATTATTAATAATAATATTGCTATTGTTGTTATTATTATCATTAACACTTGCTGCATAAATAAATTGATTATTATTCTAAAAAATAACTTCAAATAAAAAACAGATTATGCCTGATTTTGTTTTTTTGAGCCCTCTCATTCTATTGAAATCTTTCTATTGGCCCTTTCATTCTAAAATTAAGTGTATGTTCATTGTTGGTTTTATTTAAGTTTTCGTGTTTTTTGTAGTTCATATAGTATTAAAATTTCAGTCATTCTTATTCCTATAAAAGTGAACTTCAACCTCGATACAACTTATAGCTATAATAATGACGAACACAAGGTTATAAAGTACAAACCAAAAAATCTACCTACTATGAATTCTATTAACACCATTATACATATCATACCAAAACAGAAAAGGAAATCATTTGAAAATACTGGACTGATTCTTAGAGATAGATTTTAATATAAATGATAATTCTATTGGTGTTTTTGCAATTGATTTTAATTTGAGATCGGTTAACAATAATATGATTGCATAATTCAGTCCCACTAAACTTGAAACAATTGTTGGAAGAGATCGTATATTCGTTTGGATATATAGATAATTGTGATCCTAACCTATTGATGTATAGGTTACAAACAATTACTGATAATGAAAATGAAAGTGGTTTTGTCAGACATCAAGGAAAAAAAGATATATAATTTAGAGGTGACCATGAACCTGAAGAAAAAGGACATAAGTAAACGATGATTAATATGAGTGATCTAATTGGCTTTGTTTATGGTTCAGATAAAATTTTAAATGGTTTAGGACTCAAATTAATATTCAAGAGAAATTGTTATCACAGGGCATTGATTAGAGTTAAAGATGGTAATGGTGGTAGCGCTGTTCAAGATGGTATTTGGAAATAAGAGATATATCATGGAATGAACATAAAATTGATCCTAGTAATAATATTAGAACAATAGTACAAGGAAGATTAATTAAAAAGAATGGTATTGAAATTAGTTGTTGTGAAAGAAAATTATTTTAAAAAATAAGACTCATGCTACTGACTTCCTATTTGATCTTGGACTAGAGAGTGGTATGGAGAGACGTCAATTTATACTACTAGACTTTAAAAACAATAAGGTTAATGAAAGTAGTGTATCTAATATAATGGAAAGGTATTTACTGAGTGTTATTTCAAAACTGGTACTGAGTTTTATCACGAGGATAGAATGAATACAAATTATGTGGCTAATAACTACAATGAAGCAGCTAAAGAGATTATAGGTTTTAATAGAATTTTTAATGGATTAATTTATTTATTAAAGCCACATATAAATGATAGAATTTTCGAAACTAGTTATAGAATATATGTCTTTGATACTAGATAACAAAGTGATCACATAGGTCCTGCATCAGTACAACCTAATTTCAAAATTAGAGTAGCCGTTGCTAACTTTATATGTCATTCATTACTATTAGCTAATAATTATCAGTGTTAATAGTGATGGCATTGAAATGGTCGAGATTTTGTCTTAGACAACGCGGCCTTACCGATAGCAAGTTAGTTGTTTAGATATCTTCTGTTTTCTTTTTGTATATTTTTCAATTCTAATAGTTTTGATCAGTTTATTCATTTTGTCTAATTATTTAGATAAAGATTGGACTAACTTATTACATCATAACCTTTGGTTTTCGATTTAAAATTTCTGTTTTCTAAAACGATTATAAAATAAGTAGCATATTTTGACCTACACTCATGAAAAAGTAAATCGAACTATTATCAGTATTTGCAAAATTTTGCTAAGTTTTCATTATAAATAGTTCTGGTGAGGCGGATGCAGTTGTGCACGTTCCATAATTTAAGATTGTGAAATCAAACTGGACCGAAATGATGTAAGAAGATAGCTGCAATTTCAAATGGTTTCAAAGCAACCGAGCGTACTCTTTTCACAAATCACCTCTCATCATAAAAATTGGGCGCCCCAATCGACAATTACTCTCAAATGAATAGTTAAATGGCAACCTTCCCTCAGGCTATAACAGACCTTTTGTTATATTTTGGTCAAAAATTTATTTCCAGTTTCGGAACGCATGCACTCCACAAATAGGCGGACCTAAAGATTTAATATGCTAATTTGTTCGCAGGACGTGGGAAAGACTCGAGAGAAAGCTTCAAATTTATCAGTAGACTTTTTGGTAAAAAAACAAGCATCAAAATATTTGAAACCAAAAACAGAAGAGACAGAAGTATCGGAAAGCAAAGAAATTTTGGAGGTCGTCACCGAACACTTTAATTCAGTTTCTAAAATCATTCTCCAGAACATACCAAATACTGAAAACCCTAAGTTTGAGCAATCAAGGGATCGGTCAATGTCTTTGAAGGAAAAAAACTTAACTGACATTAGGGGGAATTAAACGTCTTAGATTTTCGGCTTCTGATGGTGTAGATCTAATATGTAAAAAAATTCTAAGATGTTTGCCGCAATCCTTGCACCTTTTATCACTGATCAATTTATTCAGCCGTTCAACAATCAGGATATTTCTATAGATTTCAAGAAAGCTACTTTGCTTCCACTTCGCAAACCTTTAAATTAAAAACATTTTGTCTTCCAATCTAAGCGTTCGACAGTCGTGGTGGCCAGCGTTGTTTCAACCATCCGCAAGGAAAAAATTGGATGGAAATAACTGCACGCCTGTTTTTTAGATCTACAAACCCTTTCGGCACTGAACATTTTTTAAAAATATTGGAAGACCACGGTTTCCGTGGTCCGGTTTTGCAATGGTCTAAATCCTATTTATCGGATAGAACACAGTGTGTATTATGGAGTTACATTTTTTCTAGAAAAGTTGTTGATAAGAAGAGAAGGTTCTAGAAAGGTTCTAGAAAGGTTGTGAAAGGAGTTCCTCATATTCGGTCTTATGATCCTTCTTTTTTTATTAATCTTGGGTGATTTAGCGGAAGCCTGTAGATAATCCACGCCGCGCCTTTTTGCTGATGAAACTTGGTTGCTTTTTACGACAAAAATCTCTTGTGAAGAACTAAACAAAGAGATAACATCCATTGTCTGATGGCTACATTCAAAAAAGCTGGAAATCAATGTCTCGAAAATTCTTTTTCACAACTTTTCTCTAGAAGAAAAGCAGGCGAAAACATGGAAACTGACTTTTAGACAACTGTCATCGTTTCAAATACTTAGGAAAAATTATTGACTCTGACTAGTATTCGAAGAGCACATAGAATTTGTTTGCAGAAAACTTGAAAATCAACTGGTTTCTATTTTGGCTCGTTTTCTATTTAAGGAATTCATGGAACTGTAAATTTCTCATTTTGTTTTATAGAAGTACTATTGTCCCAGTCTCTGAGTTTAGAATTTTGATTTTTGCGAAATTTTTGTAAGAAAAATTCTTCGAATAATTTTCTTCAAAGAACCTTGTGTTCGACATTTCTTCAAGTTCAAGTGTTTAACCGTTACTGCGTTGTACTTGAAACATTTACGCAAGTTTTGCCTGAAGCTTTACCACAAAGTTCCTGAAATTGTAGAAATGATTGAGATGTTGAATGGGGATTGTAACCATAGCCACAAGAAACTTTTCAAAACAGCACAGCTTGTTCCTCTAAAATCATCGGAGACTAAACTGTTAACAATGTCACTTGAACATAGGTGTCGAGTTTTAATGAATTCTCTATCGCAAAAAAAGTCTTGACAAATGCTGAAAGAAAATGACTTCGCGCAAAGTTAAGAATCTTGTCAACCGTTTCCAATATAGTTTGATATTTTAGAACAGTTTAATCAAAGAACTTGCGTTCAAGTAACCTGTTTCCTTTTTTTCGGGGCATTTCATAAAGATACTAGATTATCGCAAAACCTCCACTCATGTTAGTCTATATTAAACTATTAGGATTAATCCGTGTCGTTTCATCATTCAAATGGGAGAGTTTCAATTCACTTCAATTCAATTCAATAAAAAGACGTCCATGGCACAAACATCAGCAACCTACGACAGAGTTCCCAATTCAATTAAGCATAAGAAAAGATATTAGGTCTAGACCCCAGCAATTCATCTTATTGTCGCTAAAACTTTATCACCAGAGGACATTAATTAAGTTCAATTTATCTGACTTCGAAACCAGGTCAAGTTCAGATATTAAACCGGTTTAAACGCCGTAAGCTATCAGACACACAGTTCAATAAATCACTTCCAAGCTCACGCTTTCCTGAACAAAAACCACCTTCCCCCAAAAAAATTCCGTCCCCGTTCCCCGTAAGTTTTGCGCTCTCAAAATCCCACTGGTTGTATGCGTAATGCGAAGAGATCAATAGTTGTTAAAACGGGCTATTTTTTGGTATTTAAAGATTATCTTTGTCAAGAACATCTGACAAGATTTCCTTGGTTGAAAAATGGTCAAGGATTATAGGTTCCAAAAAAGGAATGTAATCAAATTTCTAATTCCTTCATTTAATTTCCTTAAATTGAGCGTGCAATTTTAGACGGCTTCTGGTCTATAAGCGGATTAAACCGATAAATGAAAAAAGCAAAGCAGATTAAAAGTAGAACAAAAGACTGCTATTAGCTCTTCACTGACTTTCATCCAAATAATTCATTCAAATGAAGAACATTTAAATAATGAATGCAGCTTACATTACTGCTGTCATAAATGGATTTAAGTTCATCTTTTGATAACTACAGACACTCTAATTAATGACTGATATTATGAAGTCCTGGTTTGCATATCTGTAACTTTTATACTCTGTCCATTGATCAAAAACAATAAGTTCTTTTTGATGATTATCACTGAAATACACTTTGAGACACAAAGTTTGATAATGTGGGTTTGCAAATTAAATTTTAATCTTTTCAAGCCAGCCATTCTAATCTTGCACAGAACATTAGAGACAATGATGCCGATTGAAAAGAAATTGCAGACAACTACCTTTGTTGCCAATATGATCTTGTCGATTGGACTGCCGCCACAGCTCACCCAAAAGGAAATTTACGCTCGTTATTTTAACATGAAGATCGGTTCAGACATTAAGATCTTTTAATGCTCGACTTACTCCTCTTATTTTGCAGAAACCTACACTTATTTTGAGATTAAGTTCTCACAAGATGACAATTGTTAAAGGAAAATGAGAGTACAAATTGTATAATCAATTATCTTTTAATGTTGTCATTAAATACCACTGGGACTGTTTACTTCTGCTCTCGTATTATAAAATATGACTGGCTTAAACACAGCCAATTTTGTCAATAGACATTGTCCCAGGCTGCTTGAGACGGAAATTACTCAAAATCTGTGCACAAATTTGTTGACTGTTTATAGTTTTAAACGAAGAAAGCAATTGGTTCAACTTGCCACCGTTTTTAAGGATAAGATACTTTTGTTGAGGCTCGCACTTAACTACTAAACAAACCAATTCAAGGTCAAACCAAGCAGTGAAGGTAGAATAACATGACAAGTGAAATTTAATGCTACATTCTATCGAAGCCAAACTGATCACAATCTCTTGAGCAGTAAAATACTTGTTATTGTGTCTTGTTTCTATAGATCAATTTAGTGCTTGCATAATTTACCTAAATTTGATTTATTCGAAAAGAGAATTAACTTTGACATTCTCTATCCTTCTTTCTGAGGAACACAAAGCTCCTACGTTAAAGAAATTTAGTTCAAAGCATGAAGACTGTTTCTCATTCTGGCTTTAACGAAGCCGAGCACGGTTTTGATATTGCTGGTGACTTGAAGCCAATTGCGAAACAAAAAAATTGATTATTGAACAAAATTTAATATTCAAAACTGAGTTATTTTCTGATGCCTGGCTTATGAAGGAGGAGACTAGCTAGAACGCTATAAGATGGTCTGTAGTTAGCTAACAGCTTAGTGACCATCTGTTCTGAGCCGGTGATGTTAAACAGCAAAGCTGAACGATTATTTCAAATGACTAATTAAACAACAAATAATGCAACAGTAATCTACCGTATAGGGGATAATTCAGTTCACAAAAGTTAGTTGCAAAAACGTAATATCTTGACAGATTGGAAGCCGCTGAAACGAATTGGGTTGTGTTTTCCTTGTCTTTGACAGGAGAGCAGGCTTACATTTGGTTCGGCGACACATGCCGTGGAAGGAAAACTGCTGTTCAATCTAATGAAGCGTGCCAAATTCGCAAACCAACGAAAATCAAAAGAATCAATAGCAAAAAGCTAGCGATGCGAACAGAAAGTCGCAATTCAAATAAAAATTGAAGTGCGAAAGCTAACTAATGGAAATAAGCAAAGGAAAAGGGAACAAAAAACAGTTAATTCAAGCTTAATCAACAGATTTTGTACAGTACCAATACTTTATCAACCAGCACAAACCCATACGACAAGAAGCTTCAAGATTTAGTTGAATAGGTTAACACTAAAGGAAAGCTTGTCTACAAAATAAATGAAGATCGACCCCACAAACTAAAGGTCCTCTACCAACAGATTGTTCATCTCCTAGAGGAAGAAATGCCCAGACAACTGCATCATCGAAACACGCTTGTACCCTACACAAGAGATTTTGTTGAAGAACATATGAAGGAAGCAATGAAGTGCAAAGCCAGTTTGGACTATCATTGGCTTCCATATATAAGCAAAGGCATGCAACCCAACAATGAATGCAGAGCAAATCAACGCAACACAAGCAGTAAAAGCAACTCAAGCAGTTAACAAAACAGAGAATAAAACAACTATCCAGTTAACAACCCGGTTGCTTAAGCAGTACAGAGTGGATTTACATCAAGAGGTCAAGATACGGAAAAGTGTTTCGGAAACATCTTCAGCGATGCAAAAACGTGAAGAACGGATGAAGAAAATCGTTATCAAATTTGAAACCAAATTGCGGCTAAAGACAGCACGATTTAAAAAAACAAAGTTTGAGTTCAAAAGCAATTAAAGAAGCTCGAAACCAAGCATCAACTACGGCAGAAATGACGTGAGCTAGAGCGTAAGGGAAGAGAAGCGCATTAGAAAATGATGATTTTCGTTCCCAATCAACCGTTGCTTGAGACAATTTACCTTTCAATTGAACCCCAGAGGCGAAAGATGATTCGAATTGGGTCGGTATAAACGACAATCAAAAATCGAAAATCTTCAAACATCAAATCAACCAACCAAGCAACTCCTGGAGTGAAAATCATTGTCACTTCTCACGATATCGAAATTCAAGAGCTACTTCAGCAAGCAATGAAGACCGTGACGTTTCCCCAAGAACTGGTTACCCATACAAAAATAGTTGTTCAGGTAGCAGTAACCTACCAAAGTTGAAGTGGAGCAACTCCAACAGAATACCTCTCGAAAGGCCTGATTGGTCTAGCATGTTAATTGCTACAGTGGATCAACGACCAATACCAGACTCAGAGAAGATGAGCCATTTGAAGCGCCTACTGACAGGGACGGCCAAATAATTGGTCTCTGAAATGGGTTTTCTGGAAAAATCCATGGTGTCGCATGGAGAATTCTGGAGAGGAATTTCGGAAGGCTTCATGTGATCATTGATACGTAGCTCGATAGTCCCCGCAGTTCAAAATTGACATGTAGAGCAATATAAAAATCTTAAAAACTATCAAAATTAGTTGGCAGTTATCAGATGAAAATCGCAAATTTTAGTCAAATAAAATGATATGCGGTGTGCATTGAATCACAATCTCTTGAGCAGTAAAATACTTGTTTTTTGTCTTGTTTCTATAGATCAATTTAGTGCTTGCATAATTTACCTAAATTTGATTCATTCGAAAAGAGAATTAACTTTGACATTCTCAATCCTTCTTTCTGAGGAACACAAAGCTCCTACGTTAAAGAAAATAGTTCAAAGCATGAAGTCTGTTTCTCATTCTGGCTTTAACTAAGTCGAGCACAGTTTTGATATTGCTGGTTACTTGAAGCCAATTGAGAAACAAAAAATCAATAATTGAATAAAATTGAATATTCAAAACCGAGTTTTTTTCTGATGTCTTGCTTATGAAGAAGGAGACTGGCTAGAACGCTATAAGGTTGTCTGTAGTTAGCTAACAGCTTAGTGACCCATATGTTCTGAGCGGGTGATGTTAAACAGCAAAACCGAACGATTATTTCAGGAAATTAATTGAACAGCAAATAATGCAGCAGTAATCTACAGTAAAGGGGAAAATTCAGTTCACAATATTTAGTTGCAAAAATATAATATCTGGACAGATTGGAAGCCGCTGAAACGAATTGGGTTGTATTTTCCTTGTCTTTGATAGGAGAGCAGACTTACATTTGGTTCGGCGACCCATACAGTGGAACCAAAACCGCTCTTCAATCTAATGAAGAGTGCCAAAGTCGCAAAACAACGAAAATCAAAAGAATCAACAGCAAAAAGCCAGCGAGGCGAACAGAAAAATGCATTTCAAATTAAAATTGAAGAGCGAACCCTGCTTAATGAAAATAAGCAAAGCAAAAAGGAACAAAAACCGGTTAATTCAAGCTTAATCAACAGATTTTGTACAGTACCCATACTTCATCAACCAGCACCACCCCATACGACAAGAAGCTTCAAGATTTAGTTGAATAGGTTAACACTAAAGGAAAGCTTGTCTACAAAATAAATGAAGATCGACCCCACAAACTAAAGGTCCTCTACCAACAGATTGTTCATCTCCTAGAGGAAGAAATGCCCAGACAACTGCATCATCGAAACACGCTTGTACCTTACACAAGACATTTTGTTGAAGAACATATGAAGGAAGCAAGGAAGTGCAAAACCAGTTTGGATTATCATTGGCTTCCATATATAAGCAAAGGCATGCAACCCAACAATGAATGCAGAGCAAATCAACGCAACTCAAGCAGCAAACGCAACTCAAGCATTAAACAAAACAGAGAGTAAAGCAACTATCCAGTTAACAACCCAGTTGCTCAAACAGTACAGAGTGGATTAACATCAAGCAGTCAAGATACGGAAAAAGTTTCGGTAACATCTTCAGCGAGGCAAAAACGTGAAGAACGGATGACGAAATTCGTTATCGAATTTGAAAACAAATTGCCGCTAGAGACAGCACGGTTTAAAAAAAGAAAATTTGATAGCAAAAGCAATCAATGAAGCTTGAAACCAAGCATCACCTACGGTAGGAAGGACGTGAGCAAGAGCGTGAAGTGAAGAGAAGAGCATTAGAAAATGATGATTTTTGTTCCCAACCAACCGGTGCTTGAGTCAAATTACCTTTGATTTAAACCCCAGAGGCGAAGATGGTTCGAATTGGGCCGGTAAAATCGACAATCTGCTAAAATCAATTCAATCATTGAAGCATCTCCTGGAGTGAACAAGCATTGTCACTTCCCACGATATCGAAATTCAAGAGCTAGTTCAGCAAGCAATGAAGACCGGGACGTTTCCCCCAGAGGTGGTTCCCCATACAAGAACTATTGTTCAGGTAGCAGTAACCTACCAAAGCTGAAGTGGAGCCACTTCAACAGAAACCCTCTCGAATGGCCTGATTGGTGTAGTATGTTTATTGCTACAGTGGATCAACGACCGATACCAGACTCAGAGAAATTGAGCCATTTGAAGCGCCTTCTGACAGGGACGGCCAAATCATAGATCTCTGGAATTGGCTATTCTGGAAATATCCATGGTGTCGCATGGAGCATTCTGGAGAGGAATTTTGGAAGGCTTCATGTGATCATTGATACGTAGCCTCACGACTCACCGGGTCTGCTAAAGATTTTAGGCTATGGTTTCTAGGTTTGTGAACAAGCTCATAGAGTACAGACAATTTGATTATCTGCAATCAAGTATGACACTGTGTATGGTATTAGATAAACTACTTGAAGTTCTCAAAAACAAGTGGTGATTCTATGTTGATGATAAAGGAAAAAACAAGTCTATTTCAATTATGATTGAAAAAGGCTATCTAGAATGGGGTTCGGGCATGAAAAATTAACATCTTTCAAGTTAGAGTGAAAAGTGAAAGACCAAAGAAAAAAAATTACGGACAAAAGGATCTCAAAAACATCAAAAATCAGGGCTAGTTCCAAAGTAAAGGAAACGAAGCAAATGCAAAGTGATCAAAGTGATTAGTCCGCTAACTGATGGCACCCATAAAAATTGGAATTGTCCATTATTCAGGAACTTGAGTGAAAACGCTGCGGTAAGGAAGCAACTCTTATGTTTCGGATGTCTAGGAAAAGGAGATGCAATCAAAGATTTCAAAGTCAATGCGTGCGGTATCAAAGAATATACCAGAAAGAACAATAGATTGCTACTCTCAGAAAACCAAATGGAAGAGGTTAATAGCGCAGTCAACGTAAGCGCAGCAAAAATTAGCCAGAGCAACGAAATTATGAGTTTTCTCCAGATAGCTCCTGTCTCAATACATGCCGTTTGCAACAGGCTGAAAACACATGGTTTTCTCGATAGTAGATCAATGGTTTCATTCATTGCTCAAAGTTTGCAAGAGAAGTTACGAGCCGGTATACAGGGAGAACAAAGAGAACAAAGCAGGCATACAGGGAACAAAAAATATGTAGACCGAAAAGGTTCCTCTCACAATAAGGGGAATAAATTCAAAGGTGCATTCAATCGAATTGTTTGTGCACCCGTCAATCTCATAGGGAAACACAAACTACGATTACAACAAGCTGAAGCAAGTCTTCAATCACTTTAGTGTTCTACGCAAAAAAAGCTTCTACTTGATGGAAAACGACCTCATCTTCGGCCAAGATGCTTAAGAGCTGACACTCCCATTGGACTACAAGATAGAAACACAAAGTGAACTTTTGGCCGTTTTATCAGAGCTAGGATGGGTAGTCATTGGACCCGTAACGGGAAAAGGAAGACATAACATTTGTCATTTTGCCTTCTCAGGAGATGTGAAAGTGGCTGAGAATATCCAAACGATGTGGAACAGAGACACTTATGCTTCCAAAAACAACGTTGTCAGTCAATAAAAAAAAGAATTGCAGACACGAAAGATGTTAGAGTGTACTACAAAATTTACAGGCGAGATGTACGAGGTGCGAATGTTGTGGAGTGAACCAGAGTCAAAATTACCAAGCAACTACAGTCCTGCCTTGGTTCAGCTTCACTCACTGGCGCAAAGTTTCTAAATTGACACGAACCTGGAAAAATTCGTTTCAACAGTCAATAGATACAATGGTAGAAATGGGATTCATGAAGGTATTGTACGAGACCGAAATGAAAGTAACTTTCGGGAAACATTGGTATTTGCCACACCATTCAGTGCTAATCCCGAACAAGCCAGGTAAAGTAAGAAGTGTTTGCAATGCTGCATCAAAGTGTAACGATGTATGCCTAAATGCCTAGCTACCAGCAGGACTTGACCTGCTGCACGGTTTGGTTGGAGTGATATTCAGATTTCGTGAAGGAACTATAGCCGTGACAGCTGACATTGAATCAATGTTTCTACAAGTTTCCGAATCTTGCAGAAGTTGCAGGAGGTTTCTTTGGCCCCTCGGAACTAACTAACTTGTTCGAATACACGAATATCAGCATCATGTATTTGCTATGAATTCTCTAACCTGTGCAAATGATGCTCTCAAGCGAGTGGGACTAGATAACGACGAAGAGCAACCAATTGCAAAGGAAATAACGTAAAGGAAATACAAAACAACTTCAATACCGCTGACGTCTTCAGCCAACTACAAACTCTTTTGTTACAACATAGATTTGAACTGAAGAAGTGAATGAGCAAGAACTATGCGCTTACTGAAGCGATCCCAGTGGACTTGAATTCATTCAGCAACAAGAAGCAAGTCAAAGTGGAAGCTAATAGGGAGTGATCTTTCGTGCTTGCACTGCAATGGACTATTACTGATGACATTCTTCAAGTGTACAAAGGTACCAAAAACGAAATTGAAACTCTCATAACTCAGAGGAGGAATACTTTCATACTGTGACAGGTATATTCAGTATTCGACAACATCGTATTGTTTGCTCTGTTCAGTTTTCACAAAAGAGGACTCCTGTAAGGCATCAAGACTAAGAATGGGCAACATTGGGACAACGAAGTGGAGCCTGGTGATTAAACGAAATTCCTCAGAGGGAAAGAACAATTTTAATTTGGAGCTGAGACCAGCATCGATCGAGAATAATTTTGTTTAGTGAGGGACAAAATGGAGCTTCATATGTTTGCTGACGCCTCTGAAGACACGATGTGTGCAATGGCTTATCTTTGTTCACAACCAAAACAATATTCAGTTGACTTAGCATTTGCCATTGGTAAATGCCGAGTTATTGCGTTGAGATATCTTTCAATACCATGATTGGAATCGCAAGCGGCAGTCATGGCAGTCAGGTTAAAGTCACGAACATGAAATGAAGACACATAGTTGCAGTTTTTCGTCAGATTCAACTACTGTGTTGCAGTGGATAAACAAGTATATGTGGCCAATCGAGTATCAACAACGTAGTGGATTTTGACACCAGAGCGATCAACTTTAAGAAATTCAAGAGGATTGCGTGGCTCACTGGACCGGCCTAGTTGAAGCGACCAGAAAGTGAGTGGCCAGAGCAAGTGAACGTAGTTTTTGCTAAGATAGTGAATGCACTGGCATACTTAGAGCAATTCATGTACAAATACAAACCGGCATCACTTGTATTCAGCATCGATTAATAAGAGAAGTCAAAGGCAATCATCTGCAACCTACTACAGCGAGAACAATTTGGTGACAAAATGAAGTCTATCATTGCTGAAAATAAATTTCCAAAAAGCAGCGAAGTTCTACAGTTGAATGAGAAATGATTTGTTCGTGCCAAAGGCAGAATGGGCAAAGATCAATTGGACTTCAATGCAAAGCATCCAATAATGTTACATTGGATACACCATGCGGTTTAAATATTAAATGCGAAAGGATCAGAAGTAGAATCGCCCGAAGTACAGAGCATGTGATAAACATTGTTCAGCAGAGGATATGGATCTTAGGAATATGAAACGCTTAAAGATCAAACAAGAACAAGTGTGTTAACTATGGAAAAAGCAGAGCACAAACCGTAACACCAGTGATGACGGATCTAACAGAAGAGCAGTTAGGTGCTTCAACAGCCTTTACAAATGTTGGAGGCTACTACTTTGGCCCTTTCACTGTAAAAATTGGGCGAAGAATTGAAAATCAACGATGTTAGCTAAATCATCATTACCACTTGTTCTTGAATTACGAATTATATTACTGAAAAATTGAGCTCAAATGGATTATGAGATACTAAATTTGGTTCCAAGTTTTAGTGAATTTTGCGATATTCACACCAATTGAGAGCGTGCAAGCACCGTATAAGGTATCCCGAACACTGAACTCCAGAGAAACCTTCGCAAAATTTTCTCTTTCCAATCAACAGTTCAGATTTTGTTTGTACGGCAGTATAAATTTTGAAAACCATCAAAAATCAGTTGGCTGTTAACAGGTGAAATTCACAATCCTGGTCTTCATAAACTGACATACAATGCGTATTCAAGGACAAACTCTTGAGCAGTTAATTGATTGTTAGCGTGTCTTTTTTTCTGTAGATCATCTTAGTGATTGTACAGTTTAACTCTTTTTGACTTATTCAAAAGATAATTAACTTTGGGATTCTCAATCTTTCTTTCTGATTAACAAAGTTCCCAAGTAAGAGCAGAAAAGCAGTTTCTCCGACTGGTTTCAACAAAGTCTAGCAATTTTGATTTTGGTGGTTACTTGAAGCCAATTGAGAAACTAAAATTTGGTTATTGAATTTAATTGAGTATTCAAAAATGAGTTATATTCACAGGTCTCCCTTATAAAGAAGACTAGCTAGAATTTGGTATCTAGTTAGCTAACGGCTGAGTGACCAACTTTTTCAGAGCCGATTTTGCAATTTAAATTTATAACTTCAGTTATTAACAAAATCTCAAGCAAAAGTTGGTTCTTTCAATTTGAATTAATTTGTTATTCTGAGAGAAACAAATTGTGAAACAGCAAAACTGAAAGGTTAAATAATAAAACTAATTGAAAAACGAATAAAGCAACGGTAATCTACAGTATAGTGGATAATACAGTACACAAAATTTATCTGAAGAAACCTAATATCCGGACAGATATGAAACCACTGAAACGAACTGGGCCGTGTAAATTTTTCTTTGTCTATGTTTGATAGGAGAGCAACCGTTACAACTTTTTATCTCATTTTTATAGAATGTTTTCCAAGTTACTGTATAGAATTCAGTTGGCTGCACTCTTGAAGCTTCCAGATGATCCCAGACCTTATGTCATTGATGCTATCCAACCGATGTAAAAAATGAGTTTCTTGGTTGTTGATAATGAATCCCATCAACTATTTATCTCCTTTGTTTAAATATTCTAGCAATCACTTTTCGAGTTTTTTTACCTAGCAAGCGGTTTTTTCTCGAACTCTCTTTCACTCATTGAAAAAATCTGATCTCAAAACGACTTTTTCTGGGCGAGGTTTGCTGTAAAAAAAAGAACAATATGCAATGCAACTGAATTATCGTTATAACGATAATTCAGTTGCATGCATATTATAATAACTTTTTGCCATTTCTACTGCAACTTCAACAGCTGTCCTACATACTTTATTTTAATAAATGGCAGTGATGGCACGATCCGTGTGATTTAATACTTTTGAATTGTTTCAGGTCCCCCAGTCAACGTTACCATGTCCATACATGTACTGTCCTTGGGCTCTATCGCGGAAACAACCATGGTAAGAACAACATTTTTGAAAGCTTAAAACACACAAATTTTAGCCCTGCAAATATCATAGTATACTTGACTAGAATAATAAATTATTTCTAAGAAAAATCATTTTTGTGGTGATTCATTCAAATTTTTATTTCTGATCTGAGGTCGCAGACCTAAATTGAAAAGAACAAATTAATCTGTCAATTCAATTGTTTGATGACTGGAAAGTATGATGGTTTGCCAAAAACGGACTCTTTAATAGAGCTTGGTATGTAAGAGATAAAAGTTACGTGTATTGATTGTTGTATCAGGACTACCGAGCGACAATCTTCCTCCGCCAGAAGTGGAGAGATCCAAGACTGCAGTTCTTCAACTACTCTCTTCCTCTCCCAACTTCATCAGCACAACCACACAGGCAACTCTTTCTTTTTATTCCCATTTTTCAATATGTCCTAAAAATATAATTGAACAGGGCTATTAAAATTAGGTCTTTAACTTTCCTAAAATCTGCAGAAAAGAAATATATTAATGAAGCTCAATTAAGCCTTGAATTAGGCCTTGAATTAACCCTTAAATCTTGAATCAACTTATAAAACTTTGGGGGAATTTAATTCAAATTGGACGAACATTTAATGCTGAAGGTATTGCGATTGGACGTTTGCGTCCCAAGCTTGTAAGAAAGCGTCAACGATGTCCTTGTCAATGTGTCTGCAAATGTCCCAAATTCCATCCCGCACGTTACTGATAGACATTCAAAAACGGTGGCCAAAATGAATAATAAGGCTTTCAAATTCATAGTTAGACCTGTCTTTTAACCCAATGTGTTTAACATACAATGTGGAGGAGCTATACACTAAGTAAAGGTAATGTATCGAACCCACATAAAGGGGGGGGAACTGTATACTCAAACGGGTTTTTTGTTCAGTCAATCTTGCCTATCAATATATTCATCGCTCAACCATACAATTTTAAATTCAAAAGAATTTTTTAACTTCCTTTCCGAAGAGTCAGCGAGTTTTAAAGTTTTTGTGGACATTTGATATTTGGTTGTGATTTTGTTCAAATTTAGCCTCATTTTTGCTGAACTTAACATTTTTTGTCGAAATTTTAATAATCTTATTATTTTTGGTCCATTTGGTAATCTTATCGTATTATATTAATATTGACAGCTCCAAAAGTCTCAGAGAAGAAGTTCCATTGACCAGCGAAAAAAAATTCAGAGAAGAACTTTTTCACTCGCAATTTTCTCGCATTTTTCTATTGAATTTATTGTTTTGCTTGTATTTGTTGTCGTTTTCATAGTCAAAAGAAACATTTTGATGACTTATCAATTACTTTTGAATGACAGATATCATTGTCATTCCATCGAGGCAGGACTGAGCGTACCTTTTGAATTCTGTTGAAAGCTGATGAATATAATGGCTTTGATACCAGGGGTTTTCTCAAAAATTTAGTGCTTTAATTATATTTGTTCGTATTTGTTGTTTTTAGGTCTTTTTATTACAATAAAAGCAATCCCATTGTTGTTCAAAAACTATTGAAAGAAGAAAAGTTTGTACTGAATAGTTCTTTTTTAATAGTTTCGACAGTTTTTTCTCTCAATTTTTTTGAATTTGCTGTTTTCGCCTGTTTCTTATTCTTTTTTTAAATAGTCATAAAGTTTTTACTATAAGCTGAGATTTTTCAAAATCTTCTAATTGATGATTGAATCACATTATCCAATGAAGGCAGTGCATAGCTAAAGGTCTTAAAGTTTCAGGTACATGGTTTGAAAGTTTTTTAAAAAATTTTCAGTTTTTGTTGTTTTTCTCAACATGTAAATTTTGCTCATCTTTTAAAGGTCTCCTCCGCTTCCCTGTAGTGCAAACTTTGACGAGTTTATTAATATTACGCTATAACTGCTGTTTTATTGGACAAGGTGCGTTTTCACAAATAATTTGTGAATGGTGGATCTTTATGTTTCTTTCTTCTCTTTTTAGCAAATTCGCGTAATAACATATCCCAATGATTTTCAAAAGAAACCCAGGTGAACATATTCAACTTTTCAGTATAATTTTACCTGAAGTAGTATAATTGACGATTGAAAAAAAAGAACATAGTATTCAGATAAAAGGTAATTGCTTCAATTACCTAAATTTGTGGGTGTTTTTCAAATTGTTTGTATTTTTTTAGTTATTTTGCACCTTTAGTCCATTTCTATGGCTTAGTCAAACAGAAATCAGGTTCGATTGAGTTCCTATTGACGTTTTAGTAAAGTTATCTTTTTTTGTTAAAAGCGACTGGTTTTTGAGACATTTGAAGTTATTTTGTTTTATAAAATGTTGATTTGCTTTTGCGTTTCGCCTCATTATTTTTTCTTTTTGTCGAGTTGTCACCTAGTGTCGTTAAAAAAATCTCATCTGCTTTTTTATTAAGAAAAAGCAGGCTTTTGCAGTTAGAGTTTTGTCTGATTGTAATTTGAAGTTGTTAATCAGTGCTTTTAAATTTAGACATTTCACCGTAAAAATTAATTTGTTTTTGCCTGTTTTGTGGTTTTTTTCGTAATCTTAATAATTGTAGATATCGTGAGTGCTATAATGATGCATGGTCTTGTATAATGCAAATAGTACTTTGGGTGGGTAACGATTTCATTAAACTCAAACATCTATTTTTGATTATCTCTTCTTTTGGTTGGCAATTAAGTCAAAATTGTAAATTAAGGCGGGTCGGAACCTCGTGTGCAAGCTCACATTAACGAGCGTCTTTGTTTTGACATAAACATATAATATACATTTGACAAAATAGCTATTTGCAGATCTTGAGTTAAAAAATTTTAGTTTTGAAAAATCGTGTGCCATAAGTCTCTACGGGTGCCTTAAATCTATTTACCTGTACCATATCGCCAGAGACAATCAAGCCTGATTCGGCAGCAAGTCATCAGAAAAGGTTCCAAGCCTGATTCAGAATCTAATCAGGCAAATGAGAGGCTGCTAAGAGAACACTCCAGAGTCAATCTCTGAGGTTTTTTGTTGAAAGAGAAAAATCAAGTCTTGGGGGCTGCGCGCGAAAAAATTCCCAATTTTTGGCTCTCTCCGCCAAGAGAAGGGCCAAGTCTTGGGTAACTCTGTGAAGAATGGACCCAAGAATTGGTGACCTCTTGGCAGACAAGACGCAAGACTTGGGATTTCACGTGACCAAAAAGATTCAAGACTTGATTTTTCTGGACAAAGAATTAGAACCGTAAATTTGTCTAGGTTCAGAGGCACTTTTAACATAAGTTTTGAGTACCCTATTGTACAAATAAAGCACCAAGTGCACCAGTTATGGTTACAAATGCTCTCAAAAATCAATTCATGGCTCTTGGTAAATTATGGTTACCCTTTCGAAGCCTAACAGGTCCTTTAAAATACAAATTCCGTACTCATTGTTGAAGAAAAATGAAGAGCTATATCAAGGGGATATGAGACAAAAAAATCTTCGCTTGTTTTTCAAATCAACCAATTATTGAATTTGTTTGGAAAATTTAACCTGCCACAAATCAAATACATAAATCTTTTCTTCACTTTTATAGTAATTACGGGCTTGTATTTTGGAATCCATTCACCAGTAGTGTTGTTGGTACAGACAGCTCAATTTGTAAAACAGAGAGCAATAGATATTTGGCCCAATTAGCCAGCAAACGTCTTGCTTTCTCAAATTACAATTTTCAGCTAATTTTTTTTGCGAGACATAGCACATAAGAATAATTGGTCTCGTCTGAAATTAAAACACTCACTTCTGACTTCTCAAACGAGGTTATTTGATAAATCAGTGAACGCGAATAGTAAGAACTGATTCTTGGCTGAGAATCTTCTTGAGACTTGTATTCTGTCTGCCAAGATCGACTCCAAGTATTGGAATCAAATGCAGGAACCACGGCCATTTTTTTACAGAAAACTTGTAATCGATGGCAAAAATTGTCAAAAAGTTGCCCTCATTAAATGAAAAACATTCTATCTTGATGACGTCAAGCTTGACTCTGCTCAGAGGAACCCAGCACTTGGGTTCTATTCTGCCCAGAACAACCCAAGTCTTAGCCTCTCTCTCTCTCTCTCTCTCTCTCTCTCTCTCTCTCTCTCTCTCTCTCTCTCTCTCTCTCTCTCTCTCTCTCTCTCTCTCTCTCTCTCTCTCTCTCTCTCTCTCTCTCCCTCTGCCCATAGAGGTCTTAAGCCTTGGCTACGCTGCCCAATTGTTGGCGTCTCTCTGCTAAGACTCGGCCTCCGTAAAATCTCTGAATCGTGTCTGATAGGCTCTGAGGGTTCGGTACGGGTAGCTTTGTCGCGGCTGCTCAAGAATCTCAGCAGAACCGATATATCACAGCCTGGTTCTCGAGTTTTACGCAGGCCTGGTTCTTCACTGAGTTCGATTGAATAAAGATCTTGCAGAAATTATCAGTCGCTCGGACGTATTAAAGGACTGTAACTTTAATTTTGTTGATTGAAGTTAAGAAAATCCTAAGTGATAATCTATGTTCAATCTCATGCTGAAGTTTGTAAGGCTTCAGCCAGTAGCTAGTTTTGTTGCAATCTCCTCGTCAAGAAAGCTCAACTAACTTAGAACTCGCAAGATCTTAAGATCTAGCAAAACATAGCAAAAAGACTAAAGTTGTTGAAGAATCAAATTTTAGTCTATCCGAGAGCCAACTGCTCTTGGTAACAGTTTCTAATGGTTCTAAATACAATACGGTTTCACTAATCAAACAATTGGGTTAAAATAAAGAATCAAATATTTATCAATTAAAACATCATCATTACTTGTTTCTGATTGGTTAATCAAGAAAATGATTTAGGTCATTGTTTACAAAGTAAATGTCAAATTACTGCAATTTTTGCTTTTGTTGACATAAGCACGGATGGTTATTACGTGGCTCTAAATGCCTCGAATGTACGGTATTTCACCTTTAATGATCATCTAAAATATCATAAAATAAACAACTTGAGAAATTTAACAATAAATAACAAAATATCGAAAAATGCCAATTTTGCACCATAGAAGTGCTAATAGCCACACTTGTGGGTATGATGCGATAATGTTCGTTGGGTCCATGAGTAGCCTAGAAGTAACCCTAACCGTCTACCATAACCTCGAGTTGCTCGGGTTTTGCCTTCCCAAAATCGGGGGTGTACAGATTTTTGGTCCCAACTTGTAAAAATTTTCAGTTTTGACCATTTTTGAGTTTTGACGAATTTCAAGTTTTTTCAGTTTCAAAAGTTAATTCTTGCTATCTGATGGCTTTCGTAGCTGATCTGAAGTGGCGCCAACATCGCCGGCCCTGTTTTCGATCTCGGAAACACCATCGTAGAATACTGGTGCTAACTTCACGACTGGCCGGTTTAGCGGTCGATGTGCCATTTTGACTCTCGCTGATCTAACAACTCCGTCGTTGCCTGTGAAGATCTCAATGATTCGTCCAAGTTTGTATTCACAGCGTTTCACAGAGTCATCTACTAGCCAAACTAACTCGCCTTCTTTCAGGTTTCGCACATGTTCTTTTGACCACAACGATCTCCATTGTGGAAGATATTCACGAGTCAATCTTTTCCAGATCATGTCGGCATATGCTTGAGCCGTTTTGAAAGATTTTCTCAGATCAGGGTAGCGTTCACTGGATGGCATGAAAGGTGCACTCGCGTTCTCTCGTCCTAGCGAGAAATGATTAGATGTGAGTGATGTCAAATCTTCAGGGTCTTCACTTATTGCTGTCAGGGGTCTTGCGTTGAGAGTCTGCTCTACAAGACACATTGTTGTGCTGAGCACCTCGTCGGTGAGGCTTCTGTTGTCCAAGATTGCAATCATGACCTTCTTAAACTTTGAACCAGTCTTTCCCAGATTCCACCAAAGTGAGGAGCTCCCGGGAGGATTAAATTTTCAAACAATCCTTTTCTGTGATAAGTCACTCTCAATCTTAGATTTGTCCCACTCGTTCATGAATGCTTTCAGCTCATTGGCTGCTCCAACAAAGTTTGTTCCGTTATCACTAATGATGGTGCTTGGGTAGCCACGTCTTGCAATGAATCTTGTCACTGCAGCTAGACATGACTCGGTGTCCAATGACTGTGCAACTTCGATGTGTACTGCTCTCGTTGTCAGGCAAGTAAAGAGGCATCACTATCTCTTCAAGTTACGTCGTAGAAACTTCACTTCAAAGGGTCAGAAGTAGTTGACTCCGGTATGGGTGAATGGGAACACATGTTCGTCAAGTCGTTCTCGGGGTAGATCCGCCATCGGAGGGTGGGTTGGATTGGCGTTCCTGTGTCTGCTTTTGATACATCTTGACTTGATTTTTCTTAATGCATTTCTCAGCCCAATGATCCACTATTCTTGTTGAAGCATGTTTCTCACGTACTCTGTGCCCTCATGTAGGTTGTCTCGATGCGCTCTCTCCAACAGAAGTTGTACAACTGGATGTTTCCCGGTTAACAATATTGGGTGTTTTGCATTGTAGTCAAGGTTTGAATGCTTCAGTCGGCCTTTCACTCTAATTGTTCCGTATTCCTCTATGAAGGGTGACAATTAGGCAATGTTTAATGTTTTGGAGATTTCTCTGCTGTTTGCTATAGACTTCGAAACATTCGGGAAGCTTTCAGTTTGAACAAATCGAAACAGTATTTGCTCTGCCTGATGAATTTCGTCTGCTCTGAGGGAACCCTTCTGCTTTGTCTTGAACCTCATGCAGTACGCAATGAAGTTTCTAATCAGGTTGAAGGTACTGTATCGTCTCCAGTCAAACAGTTGGTCTAGTTTATTTTCTGTTGCTACAGTACTCGTAACTTGCTCGGGTTCGAGTTCGTTCTCTTGGCACCACGGCTTTGGCCACTTTTCTTCATCTGCCTGGAGCCATGCCGGCCTGTTTAGCCATACGGACTCCTTGAGGGCCTTCAATGAACATTCCCGGGGTTCCGATGTCGGCAGGGTTTTCGACACCTTTGACGTGTCTCCATTGATCGATAGATGAGTTTTCCAGTATTTCCGCTGCTCTGTTCGCAACGAACAGTTGTTGTTTCTTGTGCGCTGCCTGTAGCCACTTTAGGACCGTTGATGAGTCGGTCCAATGAAAGATTTTGTCAATTTTGACATCATGTTTGTTTAGAATCTGCTTTCTGAGACGAACTCCGTAAACTGCGGCTTGGAGTTCTAATTTCGGTATCGACATATGTCTGATGGGTGCCACACAACATTTCCCTATTATTTAGGTGAGTTTCAACGTTGCTATATCTTGCAGATTTGCCACGATGCACATTGCTTAATCTGACGCGTCTTTGAAAATGTGAAGTCTGAGGTTTGAACATCCATTTTCGAAATAAAGTCGTTTTATTGACATCGTTCTTATTTCTCTCAACTCACAGCACCAATCACTGAGCAGTTTTGAGTGTTCTGCTGACAACTCTTTGTCCCACACTTGTCCCATTGCAGCCCAAATGCTTTTGAGTAAGAACCGCATTCTAATCGTGAAGGGTGAACATATCCCAAGTGGGTCGAACACTGCTGAGACGAAGGATAGGACAATTCTCTGAGTTATTTTTGCTGGAACTTCTTGCTCAGTTCCACGACAGACAATGAGATTGTCTGTGTCCACATTCCAGTTGAGTCCTAGGATTGAAGATGATTGTGGTTCTGCTTCGAAAGTTTTCACAACTTTCGTTGATCTGTCTGTCTCTGGGATCTGTGACTTGACTTCATCGTCACTTGTTATCCATTTCGTCAAATTGAATCCACCTTTGTGAAGGATTTCTCTGACTTTCTGGTAGATTTCAATCGCTTGTTGAGGTGTTCCGACTGACTTGAGGAAGTCGTCCATGTAGAAGTTTCGCTGGACAGCTTTGACAAGATTATCCCCGTTGACTGCATTAAATTTCGCCACTTGAAGCGTAATTTGCACAAGTCGGTGAGCTTTTCGCCCCAAACGTGTCGTGTATACCCATAGACTTCTATTTTCTGCTCTGGAGCTTCTCGCCGGATTAATTGTAAACATCGGCTGTCATCGCCCGGGACAGCAACTTGAAAAAACTTTGCTTCTATGTCGGCTGATAAAGCTATTTGGTGTTCTCGGAAGCGAAAAATAATTCCGATCAGACTCTGCAGCAGTTCTGGACCAGGTAGAAGCTTGCCGTATAGGGCTACACCTTGATACTTAGCTGCTGCGTTGCACACTCTTCTGACTTTTTCGGTTTTGTGCGGGTTTATGACGGGATGATGTGGTAAATACCATTGCAGTTTGTCGTTAGTTTCATTCAGTTCAGTTTGATCTACTTTCCGAATGTATCCAGCGTTGACATCAGTGTCAGTGGTTTCCTGATAGTGCTGTCGTAGCGTCTCGTCTTTCTGTAGGCGTCGCTCTAGGGACTTGAGTTGCCCCATTGCTGAGTAGAATTTGTTCGGTAACTTCACTTCGTCCTCTCGACACAGAAGTCCTACTTCATATCTTTCACCGCTGAATCGCGTTGTTTGCTCCAACGTCTTGATTGCTCGTTGCTTTTCCTTTGAATGTCCGGTGACGTCGCAGATTGAAGCGTATGACTCGATATCCCACCACTTACTCAACTGGTTTGATAGTTTGTCATCTGCAATTGATGTTGCTGTTGTGGCAAGAAATGCTGCCTGCTTCGTTGGTAGCGGACAACTTAAGGCCTAGCCGATTTTTCATTTCACTGCCCATGGTGCAGCTTTGTCTTCTGACTTCTGGAATTCAAAAGGGTGATGAATGTCGTAACAATCTTGTCCAAGAATCACTTGAACATCGTTTAGATCGTAGCTCTGATTTGGCAAGTTCCTCAAATGTTGGTAGCGGTCTTTCAACTCTTGCAGCTCTACAAATTGGTCACCCAATTTCAGTTTTTCGTACACATAGAATTGTACTGTTGTCAATGGTCGAGACTTCTCACACGCTGAAACAGCTATCGGCACTATTTCAGTCTTGACGTCTTGTGAGCCATGGATCCCTGCTACTGAATGAGATGCTTTTCGGCCTTGGAGTTGAAGTTTAGACACCACAGATTTGTCTACAAATGAGATCGAGGATCCCGAATCACACATTGCTAGTACATTTAGGCTTAAGTTTCTGTTTGTCAGCTTGATTCGTACCACTGGGTGTCCTCCTTTAGTGATGTTAGTTGCTACTGCCGTTGTAGCATCTGAGACATTCTTTGTAGTTTCCTTCTTCGGTAGTTCGCTGTGCAAAAGCCTATTGTGCCGCCTTCCACAGCTGGGTACACTGCATGTCCTGCTTCTGCAGTTCTTCGACGTGTGACCTGGTTTCAAACAATTGAAGCACAGTCGAAACTTCTGGACATGCTCTCGGCGTTCATTTACTTTCAGTGATTTAAACTTTTCACACGTCCAAATAGGATGTTGTCCGTCTGTGAAGGGACATTCAAAAATCTTGGTTTTGCTCGACTCTTCATCGTTTGAAGCAAAGGTTCTCGTCTTCGGTTTATCACGGCTTTGAAATTTGTTTCTGTCAAACGACGAGTTTGTCTGTGCTAACAAGTTCTCATGAATTACAGCTTTGGAGGCAAGCCACTCTTTGAAAATAATCAGGTTGCCTCTCAGTAGTCGACGGTCTTGCATGTATTGCAACCACTGTTCTCTCAGTTGCGGAGAAAGTTTTCTCGTTGTTGAACTTAGCCCTCCTTCTGATTCTAGGTCGGATGTGTATCCATGTTGGGTCAAAGTGTTTACCACATTTGTAATCACGTAGAATTCGGCATGACGATTCCACAAATGCTCGTAGAATTGTCGTGCCGAATTGGAGGATGAGTATGTAATTTCTTAAATTGAGCATTGACTATGACATCTGATCTGCCAAACTTCTCACAGAGTAAATCAAAGCATGATATTATGATTGCGAGCTGAATCCCATTCCCGATATTGCTGCTTTTGCTTGACCCGTGAGACTGGTCTTGAGGTATTGCATCTTTTCTGTATCGCTGATCGGCTTTTGATGAACAACAACATCAAAAAGACCTGACCACTCTGGCCACTCCAGTGGGTCTCCTGAAAACTCAGTCAGTTTTAGTTTTGACAAGCCACTGGTACCACTGATTGGTACTGGTTGGTAAATGACTTGGGGAGTGGTGTGATTCATTGTGCTCCTGTTTCTGCTCTCAGCAGACCTGTTTCGAGAGTTGTTAATGGGACTCTGACTCCTCTTTCTGTCTTGAATTGCTGACGTTCACTGCTGCTGAAACGTCGTCCTTGTCAACGGCGGTACTGGTGGGTCCGTTACTCTAATTGGTTTAAGGACTTCTGGTTTCTTGAGAATGCTCGGCTCTGTCAGTTGCGTTGAGAAAAGTCTTTCGCCTGGTTGGAACAGCGGGGTAGTTTTCGGGTAAGTGCTGAAACTTTTGTCAGCTCTGTCCTTGATGACATTCGTTGGAGGGTTGATAACAACATTTGGAGATAGTGGTCGTCTAAAGACATACTGTTGAGCCCCGGTTTCTGCCCACCCGGCTGTTTTTTCGTGATTTCGTTTTGATCCAACACTTTCTATCTCATCTGCCACTGATCCAGATGCTCTTGAGCTTCCTTTGGTCAGCTCAAGTTTCATACTCTTTCTTCTTCTTCTTCTTCCTCTGCTTTCGTTCTTTTGTTTTCAAGTGTTCGGTCATGCTGTCGAAGACGCAGTTCATCTTCTTGTTGTTGCATCTTTCGACGTAAGTCTTGTTCTTGTTGTTGTTGTTGTAATCGTAACTCTTCTTGCTGGCGACGAAGTTCTATTTCTTCACGCTCCTGCTCTAACTCCAACTGGCGCTCTCGCAGTTGTTGCTCTGTTTCTTTCTTTGCTTTCAGGTTTTCGAGCTTCATTTCTTCGATCTGCCGCCTCTTTGATGATCGCGAGTTGGCGATACTGGGTTGTTTTCGGCTTCCATGTGTAGCAGAATGCTTGGAAGAGACCTCCGCGTTCTCCTGAGCGTTTTCTATTGCTCCATTTCCTGTATCAATTACAGTTTCATCGTTTGGGTCTTTGTCACCAGTCGATGTAGTTGACACTAATGATGTTTGGTTTCCACAATCCTTGCTGAGCCTGTACTGTTTGATCAGGTCCTGATAGTGACTCCTAGCTTTACTGAAATTCGCTCACCCATGGGGACAACTTTCTGTCCCCAATATTCAAATAGCTTCTGCGCAAATTTCATCTCGCTTTTCTAATAACCGTTCCGCCTGATCGCACAGTATCTGTTTTTCGGAGTCGCTTAAATTTTCTGATTTCAATTTCTTTTCGAGTTCTACCAATTCGTTCTCGATTGGAACAGAAACTTCCAGTATATTGTACCATTGCAATGTGTCTTTCCGGTAGTCGACGACTACTGCGTGACAATCTTCAATATCTTGGAGATCTGGTATTTTGTCAACTACCCATCGTAAAACTTTCCTTTTTTCTTCTAACATACGCTTGGTGTCATTGTCAAAGCTTTCAAAAAACTTTGGTTTTAATAGTAACCTCTGCTGTTGTCGGTTGTCTTCCAAGTTGTCGTACGTCTCGAGGAAACTTCGATAAGCACCTTCGGCCGTCATTGTTTTGTTTTGTGTCAGGTAGCCTTATAGCTCGTTGAGGTGTCTGGAGAAGGACTTGAGTAGGTCAGCTTGCTCTTTCTCTAACGTCTTGAGTTTACCAGTTGCCTTCAATCAGCTGTGTTCCAGTGTCTGTTGGGACTTTTGCTGGCCATCGTTACTGATTTTGTTTTGGTCCACCAGGTCGAATCGAAGATTCGTTACTGTTCGTGTCACTGCTGTTGTTGTTGGTGTCTGCGTCGGAGGACCAAATGTTGCGGCTGCTCAAGAATCTCAGCGGAACCGATATATCACAGCCTGGTTCTCGAGTTTTACGCCGGCCTGATTCTTCTCTGGGTGCGATTGAATAACGATCTTGCAGAAATAATTAGTCGCTCGGACGTATTAAAGGACTGTAACTTTAATTTTGTTGATTGAAGTTAAGAAAATCCTAATTGATAATCTATGTTCAATCTCGTGCTGAAGTTTGTAAGGCTGCAGCCAGTAGCTAGTATTTTCGCAAACTCCTCGTCAAGTAAGCTCAACTAACTTAGAACTCGCAAGATCTTAAGATCTAGCAAAACTTAGCAAAAAGACTAAAGTTGTTAAAGAATCAAATTTTAGTCTATCTGAGAGGCAACTGCTCTTGGTAACAGTTTCTAATGGTTCTAAATACAATACGGTTTCATTAATCAAACAATTGGGTTAAAGTAAATAATCAAATATTTATCAATTATAACATCATCATTACTTGTTTCTGATTGGTTAATCAAGAAAATGATTTAGGTCATTGTTTACAAAGTAAATGTCAAATTACTGCAAAATTTGCTTTTGTTGACATAAGCACGGATGGTTATTACGTGGCTCTAAATGCCTCGAACGTACGGTATTTCACCTTTAATGATCATCTAAAATATCATAAAATAAACAACCTGAGAAATTTAACAATAAATAACAAAATATCGAAAAATGCCAATTTTGCACCATAGAAGTGCTAATAGCCACTCTTGTGGGTATGATGCAATAATGTTCGTTGGGTCCATGAGTAGCTTAGAGGTAACCCTAACCGTCTGCCATAACCTCGGGTTGCTCGGGTTTTGCCTTCCCAAAATCGGGGAGGGTGTACAGATTTACGGTCCCAACTTGTAAAAATTTTCAGTTTTGACCATTTTTGAGTTTTGACGAAATTCATTTTTTTTCAGTTTCAAAAGTTAATTCTTGCTATCTGATGGTTTTCGTAGCTGATCTGAAGTGGCGCCAACAAGCTTTATATAAGTATACGTCTTTATTTCAAAACTTCGCCGCATCACTAAATTGTAAATACCGTTTGCGCACAATTGTTTACGTAAGTGTCTGAAAAGCGACCAATATACTATAACACGTATAAGTGAGAGTGAGATTGGACACGGGGGGGGGGGGGTAATGACACAAAACATCCACAGAACGCTCGCATTTAATCCGAAGCTTCTCTGCTTAGGACTTCCTTTTGTGTGTATTAATACCTATACGCCTCTTTAGCACATGCAGCATATCATTAATTTAAAAGTTTGATAGAGATTGGACCCTTTTCGCTATTAAAAAACGAAAACATTGAATTTCCATCTGGTTTTAATCAAATAACGATCAAATATCAGAGGCAGTGTGGAAGCTATGTAAAAACAGAAAACATTTTTATTCAATTTTAAAATCTTTCCAAGATAAAGAAGATATTGATGCTACACTTGGGTCCTTTAAAAACAATTCACAAAGGTATTGTTTTAGAAATTGTTTTGCTTTATTGCATTTATGATTTATGATCATTTTTGAGATATTGGGAGTATTGTTCATTCATTAGAAATTTGTTATAAATTATTGTAACTCGCTTGAATACGCAGTTTTCTAAATAGCTGGATTGACTTTTGATATTGAAGAAAACATTTTTGGACCGTTCGTGTTTTGTTAATTTTTGCGTAGGATATTCTATCATTTGATAAGCTGGAAGTTTCTTCGAAACTTTTTTCCAAAAATGAAAATGTAATTTTTGATCCAAAAAAGTCTGATCGGTAAAATTTTGTTTTTAATTTTGAGATCTAGAGAACTATCACATTTCTTTCTGTGAAAACAAGCTTTGACGCCCCAGCTTAACTGTTTTTCGAGTGATCTTATTAGGTTGTTATTAATTCCATTCAGGAGAAACGCAGAGTAATGAAGGTGGCTAATAACAAGTGCATTCATAGTCAAAACTTTGTAGTTATCTGATATTACCTCTCGTAAGGAATATAGTGTTTTTATACCACATGCCATTTTACGTTGTATAACTTTTACTTCATCTTGATTTGTCAACGCTGAATCTATGAATACCCCCCAAGTATTTGGTTGATTCAGATTTATGAAAGCAACAGTTTCCTATTTTAAATTCTATATCAGTTGTATAGAGAGCTCTAGATTTTTTACAAAAGTTAATGAACTCTGTTTTTGATGCATTCGTCGTTAGACTATGCATTTCGCAATAATCAATAATTAAAGTTAAGGCTTTTTCTGAGTAGTTTTTGGCCTTTAGCAATAGATGGTTGCACGTAAAAATTAGTGTGTCATCAGCATATTGTACTAGTTGACAATCATTTGGTTTTTTCAATCTTAGGTTGTTTATGTAAAGATTGAATAGTAGTGGCCCAATTATCGTTCCTTGGTGCGCACCTTGATAAAGCTGAATTCAATCTGATTCAATGACGTTAGGTTTTGTTTTCTGAAGATGACTAGACAAGTAGTCAAGTATCAACATTTGAGAACTTGTCCTGAATCCTGATTCCTCTAGTTTCAATATCAATATGTTGTGATTGATTGAATCAAATGCTTTAGATAGATCTAGTAGTGCTGTTGTAACGTATTTATTTTGTTCAATAAGATATCTAAAATTTCCAGTGCTATAAACAAGGGCATCCATTGTTGATATTTTGGATCGAAAACCAAATTGCGTTCTGGAATGAACATTGTTTTTTAATAGAAATTCAACAATTTGATCTCTAAGTAGTTTTTCAAACATTTTTGAAAGTGAGCTGGTTATTGATATAGGCCTGTAGTTCTCAGGGTGAGTTCGATCACCTTTTTAAAAAGCGGTGTAATAATGGCTTTTTAAGGTCATTGGGGAAATTTTTCTTCTTTGAACAAAAAAGCATTGAACAAATAGGTTAGGGGGTGCATTAAAACATCTTTGCCATCTGTGAGAGCCCAAGCGGGAATCTCTGTGGGTCTAAGCGGCTTTGAAGTATTCAGTGTTTTTAAATGATGCAAAACCTCTTTCGATGTGACAAATCGAAAACTAAATGATTTTTTGTTATTTGTTCGAGTTGACTTTTCATAAGGTCTGGCTTTGCGAAGTAGTCACCTAACTTGGAGAAACGTTAGTTTAATAAATTTACTATTTGTTTGTTGTCAAATAGGATTTCGCCAAAAGAGTTTTGAGGCTGAAAATGTTGTTGTTAGAGACTGATGTGTTTCGAGTATCATTAATGACACGCCATTTTTTCTTTGTCGATTCACTGTTCGTGAAGAGGTCTTTGACAGATTTTTCATTTTTTCAACGGATATTTTGCTTTTATCATAATTTTTCACTAAAGGTGCATGTTTTTGAATGATAGAAAACAAGAATGATTTGAATTGTGAATACATTTCTTCTGCACTTTCCATTTTGTAAAAAGAATTCCAACCACAAATTTTTAGCTCAGATTTAAAATCTTTATTTGAGTAATTCGTTTTGTTAAAAAACGTTTTGATTATTGGTTTCCTCTTTTTTTGTGATGCGCTCTTGTGTTATTATACCTACAGCTTGGTGGTCTGTTTTAATTTCCGAAATGAATGTGTGAGCACTTTGTATTTGGTAATTACCCTCCGTTATGATATAGTCGATGAGGTTTATTCCTCGTGTTGGTTCAGTGTTTACCACTTTCAGATCATACAGGACCAAAACTGTATCTATATTATTTCGGTCTTTGTTGTTCAGATAGTTTATATTACAATCATCCATCAGAATCACTCTCTTTTTTTTTGCTCACAGCGGCATCACTTTGGAGCGCCAAAATATCCAAAAATTCATTATGGTTTTTTTTTTGGGTTGTAACCGAGGTTTATGCGAAGCTTTTGAAGTCCGTATGTAGTGTTGCCCTGTAATTCAACCCTAATTGATTCTGTGTGTTTGTCAGTTTCGGGAAAACTGTTTACTTTCTGTGGATTTTAATGATTTGGTATAAACAGTAATAGCCCTCCTCCTTTCATAATGTTCTTATTATGATCTCTATCATAGCGGAAGGCAGTATACTTCGCACTGTCAAATTCCCACTGTTTTTAGTCGTTAACATTTGTAAGCCATGTTTCAGTTAGGCCAATAATTGTGTTGTCCGAAACTTTTCTCAATAGCTTTTTCAATTGTTCTCTTTTTTTATTAATGCTTTGACAATTTATGTGGACAAAGGAGAGAGAATTTGTATGCTTGCTGTTTTCCGATAAAAAATTTTCATAATTTTGTTCTGGTCCAGGTTTGGGGTGAACATCGCCACATTTTAATAGTTTCAGAGAATTAAAATTTTTAGCGAGTAAATATAACCCAAGTGTAACAAGTAATACAATTTTTCTTATCAACAAATAGCAAAGCTTATCTTTGAGATAAAATTGAAAATTCGTTCATAATATTATCTTCATGCCAATCAAACCTAGGTGAATGATTTGTTCCTATTGCAATTGCTTTGAGCCTTTGCCTCTCACATTGAATTGTTTCTAAACATACTTCAAAAACTGCTGAAATTTATCCCTAAAGTCTATTCGATACTTTTTCTTAAATTTATTCAAATTGGCCAGTTTTTATCCAGCGCTAGGAACGAAAGAAACCTGCTTGAAGTCATTTGAAAAAAAAAGTTTGCTTGAAGTCAAGACTTTTGAGAAATTTTCAATGCTTTAATGCCGTCTTTGAAAATTCTAATAAATTAATTTAACGTCATAGACTCTAAAAATTTAAAAATTTGTATGCTTGAAATTATCGCCAAAGACAAAAATTTGGCTTAATTTTTCATTACCAACTGTTTCACTTGTCAAATGTTTTCAGACTTGCTTTTCCTTCCATTTCAATATATGGAGATAATTTTGAGCAAAATGAGCCTTTAGAATTTTAAAATTGCTAACTATGGGGTTTCTGCCTTTTTGTATATAATTTTGAAAAGAAAATCTCAAACCGCCTGAAAATAAAGGAATCAAACATGAATTGAGTCACAATATAATAAATGCCCTTTTAAGTCTTGCAAACAAGACATAATTAGCAAAAAAATTAACTGCGTCAGATGAAAGAGATATTCTCTGTTTGTTGCGATGGTGTAGCACTGAAGCCCCTCAGGCCGTCACCCTCTCCCCCAAGTTTCTCTCTGAGTTGTGGGTTCCAGACACTTTCATTGTGAACGAGAAGGTGGCTGGCTTCCACATGGTCACCAAGGACAACAAACTCCTAAGACTGTACAGTGATGGATCCATACTCTACAGCGCACGGCTAGTTCTTGTAACTCCATTTTAAACTTATTAGAGAAACTTTTCCTCTTTAACATACGGAAAATTAGAAAAGGGACAAAGATAGCGCTCTTAGTCTCATGTTTTTCTGTTGTCGGTATTGAAGGCATTGCCTGGTTTTCATATTGATAAGTAATTTTCCAAATATCTGGTTTCCTACGTTAAGGAAAATGACAACAGCAAGGTTTTGCAACATTGTCTGTGAACTTCAAAATATGCCTTATACCAATAATTTAAAACATTGGCTTTAATTGGTCGCCCGAACTAATCTAATAGGTGGGGGTTAGTTGCCTTATCTAATCTTGTTCCTTCATTCCCCATTTGATATGAAACCACCAGTTGAACGGGGAAACTTCCTCGGCCGTAAAAAAGTTCACATTTCCGAGTTCCACATCAGACTTGGATTTCGACTGCCAAATGTAAAAAGTGACATGATCATGGTTCTGAATCAGTAATGAAATAAGACTTGGATTTAGACTTGCCCAGTACTGAAATTGACTTAGGTTCGGTAAACACACGTCACAGGCGTCATCAGAATCATAATCTGATGTTGAGCATGATAATTCACAGTTTGCTCTTATCTTTACTCGTATCCATATTGATACGACATGTGGTGAAATTTTGGACTGCACTTTCAGGCTGAGCATGACATTGAGCTGTCCAATGAAGTTGCAGCAGTTCCCAATGGATGACCAGATATGCTTCATACAACTCGAGAGCTGTAAGCAAAACTAAGTGTTAAAACAGGTGCCACTAATTTTGACCATTTTAAGCAACTTTGCTCTATTTATCTAGCTTTTTAGCTCTATTTTGGAAGTAAAGTACAAATTTTACTTTAATACCTTCGTACTTATCTATAATTGTTGACTCTACCGACATCGGTCTTCACCTTTTAGATTGTTAAAATTTCCAAATTCAGATTTTCAATCATTCCAATCATTCTAACCACACGCTGCATAGAGTTATGCGATAGCTGCAATCGAGCAGTTTTCGCTTTCCGATTTTATACTACGGCATATTTGAAATTGATGACTAAACACTATAGAAGCAACAAGGAGGCTCGCTAATGTGCGTACGCACATAATGTTCCGACCCCGCTCATCCACATTCTTGACTTAATTGGCTACCAAATGATGAAGAGATACATACACATCGTTCGATATACAACCAATGAAATACGATAATGCCGCGCTAGAGGGCCGATGAAAGTTGTTGATAATAGGACTACTCAAAAGGACAAAAATAAAAATCATTTAACAAACATTATTAACGACCAAAACTATAATAAATTCTATAATAAAATATAATAAACAAATCTATATTTAAAAAAAACATAACAAAATCAAAATCGCATCAGAAAAAACCAAACAATTTAACCTATGCTTCATCAGAAAACATATAGGACCTGTCCCCAATGCGACTGGTTAAAAGGTCGACAAAAAGAGCAAATAGGTGCGAAGTTCAAAAAAATTTTCCTTTTTTGAAAACAATTTATTTCACAGTTATTACTGTCATTAGATATCAACTGAAACCACTAAAATGTTCATTAATATCTACATAGGAAGCATTTGAAACATGTCATTATCCAATTTCCGTTTGCGCAAAATTTCAAAGATAATGGGATCAACGATTTTTGTTATAATTTATAAACTTTGAAATGTATAAATATAAAAAAATCTAACATTTCATTAGATCTCGTAGTAACAGTAGTAACAAAGCCGGAAGCAATTAATTGAAGCTAAAACCATTATAAATTTTAGCTCACTAAAAAGGTTAATTTATAGCTCGCTGGTAACGGGTTGTGACCTGTGTTTACAGAGACTCGGCTACAGATCGACCGAAAAACTATTTAAAAAAGACGAAGCTCAAACCCAATTTTGTTTTTGGAAACAATTTTTTTTCAAAATTCACAATATACTTAGGATTACAACAAAAAATGAGGGATAAAGTTTCAACACCTCAGGAAGCCAAGTAATATTTAGACTAAGTCACGAGCCCACAAAATACAAATTTATAAAGAAGCCAAAACTTCAAACAATTTTATGACTGTTCAGGGCACTATAATTACAAGATGTTAACTGCAAGAATTGTGAACCATCATCAATTTCTTTTCATCTTAATATCAACGAGTCCTCCTTATAAAAGGACTACTAAGACTTGACAGCAAAAAGAAACCAAAAATTGAAGGGTATAGAAATCTCGAAAACTTTTTATGAAAATAAATGGTCCAATCGATCACAACCTAATGCAAAGCGCAAAAAAAATTGAATCGACAAAAGTAATTGGAACTTCTAATGAGTGGGTTTGAGTTACATGGTGACAAAAATAAAAGCAAAAAGGAGACAGTTGAAAAAAAAATTCAATTTAATTTGAAAGTCATTGAAACAAATATCTAAAAACTGAAATCTATCACTAGGTTGAGTAAAACCTCTTGGGCAAGCAATTAGGTTTTATCATTATTGGGTATTTGGCGTACAACAACGAAAAAGAAGACAAACATAGGCAAAATAAAAATACCCATAACTTTTGCTAGACATCCTAGTCTCAGCCCAAAAAGCATACACTATTCAACAAAAATAATTAACATATTCAGATACGACTTTATCCAGCGTTCTGAATTTTCTTTATAATACCTTTCCTCAGTTGGACGTGTCAATAATTTGATAATTCGACAAGGAAACAAAATGAACTCATAAAATATGCAATTATGATAAAAAAGAAAGAAAAAATGAAAACGCTCAGCACCAAAATCAAGAAACCATTAGTTGAATAGAAAATCTTTACCGACATTAGTTTTCAAATCTCAGGAAGTCGCTTCATGCCTAATTTTATTGAGACTGCCCCCAAAGTTGAGAGAATTAAGAAAAAAGAGTGGCAAAGTTCAAAAATTCACTGACATTTTCTTAAAAAATATATATATTTTTAAAGTCATAACAGACATTAGATAACAACTGAAAAAATGTCAAGGTTCTTTATTTTATTTTTTAAGACTAACTGGATCTTTGATTGAGGACACAAAAACATTGAACTACAAAAATTATAAGAAATAAAAACAAAACTCAAGAAATTTATTAAATTTTTACGAAAACAATTGGTCAGAGACACAAAAACCATGAGCTTAATTCTAAAACCATAATATAATCTCAATGGGTCTCGTTTTTTGTAAACACTGTTTGTCAATAATTGAGTCCTGATTTTAAATTCTCGTTCATGATTTACATAAAAAACATTTACACAGCGGAAATTCTTTTGAAAAAAAGATCTCGCCCCAATAAATTCTAAAATTTTTTATTATAAGGTTCCATGGAGAGATCAAGATCGGCCCAGATATTGCTGGGCGTCTAAAAAAACACTCAATTGTTAAAATGGTTGCAAAGTAGATCAATTCTAAACAACATTTTCAAGTTTGTCGAAAATAAGTAAAGCATTTTTTTTATAATTATCGACTTTAAATTTGCAAAAAAATTCGCAGATTTATAGTTCCAAAAGAGTTTTAAAATCAGCGGGTGTACAACTAGCTCTTTTTTGAGCTTAAGAAGGATATGGCCGCTGTTTAAAGGTGTCTATTCCCAGCAAATTTGAAGCAAGTGGGCTAAAAAAGTCATTCTTTCGACAAAAAATTTGGCATAAATTCTATCCAAAAAGCTCGGATCGAACAATTAAGTAACCCTCCTCTATCTTTAGAGATGAAATCAATAACCTTACAGTTAACAATTTTAACATATTTTGGCAATATTGACTAAAGTTTGGTGAAATTTGATGAATACTTTGTCAAAAATTTGAAAATAACAGCTGAATTACGTCTAATATTCACAAAACTTTAAACATCGATAACTCCCTATAAAAAACGAAAAAAGAAAAAATCTCTTTAGTTCCATATTCTGCGCTGGATGGGCTTGCTAATGATACCACTCACAACTCTCTTCGATTATTATATCGATCGGCCAAAATTGTCTGAACAAAAAAACCCATTTGAGTATATATTTCCTCCCCCCTCAGAGAGGGGTCGGAACAATTAAATTAGTTTGGATTTATTCTTTGCAATTAATAGTTTGGGTCTTTCAGATTTGACTAGCTTTTAATATAAATGTGTTCTTAAGACGTCAATGCTTTCCTGGCAGGGAATATTTAGTCTCTAAATCTCAACTTGTTTATCCAATGTTATCCATTCCTAACTAATAATGCCAATTGCGGCTTTTGTTCATTCAATTAGTAGTATATATTGATGACCTTAAAACTTTCTTTTTGTAAAAAAAATAATGATTTTTAGAGTTATTGTTTTGGTTCTGTAGTTCTGTCACAGCATCACAGTGTGAGTAAACAATCCCAATGATTGGTCTAGTGTAAAAAATGAACTTTATTAAAGGTTTCATGGCTAATAATTTTAAGACTGTGACATTAATTGTTTTAGAAAAATAGTAGTGAGTTTTGACTTCCGGCTTTTTTGAATGTTTCTGTCATCCCGAGGTTGTGTCATCTAGGTCATTAACACCATAAACTATTAACTGAAAATCCCATATCACTCTTTAACCTCAATAATTTTAGTCTTCGTGGGTATATGGTGGAGCATAAATCAATACAGATTTTGCTTTCACTTGATATCTAATCGCAGAGACGTAATTGACGCTATTTGATCTTTTAAATAATTGTATTTTTTAGTTTTTATCACATTTGGTTTTTCTGCCACGTGCATATCACTCAAGGTTATTAGTGACAAGTCAAATCAGTTCTCTAAGGAGGCATTAGTACAAATTATGACTGCTCATTTGATAGGCAACGGTATTGGAAAAAATTTTCCCCTGATTATTTTTTCTGTTGATTTAATCCTATTTGTTGACACATTGTTTTATTGAGTTACTATTTGTCTAAATTATTATTATTAACAAAAAAATCTGAACTGCAACCTTCTGAATTGTGGACAATTTAATCAAATAGTGTTTTTTTTCAATTTTGACGCCGTTATTTTTCAAATAATGTTGCATTTGGTTGATGTACTTTTAGATTTCGGTTGTATACTTTTTGGGTTTGATATTTTTGCACTAACTTGTCAGCATGTGGCACCATCAGTTTAGACTCATTCATTACTCAAAATTTAAAGCTTCAAACGAAGTTTAATTCGAACAAAATGTTCAAAACTATTCAAATCATGAACGGAAACCAGTACTTCATGGATTGGTAGTTTTATAGCCTTTGTAATTCATGTAGTTTTGAAGTTTCAAGTTGGCATATCTAGTTCAGTCGCGTTCCCAGGAACTAGAAAATTTACGATGGCCAAACCACAAGACAGTAATCTGTATTCATGTCCTGACCAGGACAAATGTGTGGTCCAAATAAGCTGGGATAACTTTTCCCAGTGAATTTGATTTCAAACGGTGTCTTCTGTTTTTGGCACTGGGGTGGGATCAACTTCTTCTTTGACACTAGTCTGTTCGTTCATTTTAGCCGAATTCTCCACAAAGCCTACTGATTCATACCAGGAACAGATTCTTTCCCCCTTCCTCTTTAGCATTTTCTTGTATTTTTCAGCATGTTTGAACAGACAAGGGCGTTTCTTGGACTGGTTGTGGTTTGACACCATACCATGATAAGAGATGAGACTAGACATTACAATTTTACGAATCATTATCAAGATGTAAAATGTCAATCATAGATGGCCATGTTATACCGGGGAGAGGGGGGACAGATCTCTTCAAAATACCATTATAAGGGTGTAAGAAAGGGAAAGGGAGGAGGTGGGGGGAAGGGGAGTGGAAGAAGGGAGGATAAGAAAAGCTTCAAATATTTTGGGGGTGTTTGGGTCTGGGATAGCCGAATGGCAGAGCAGATATTCATTTACAACGATTGGCAGATTAATTTAGTCGTGAGTGAGATCCGTTGTCTGCTCCGTACTAAGGAGCCTGGTGTTGCCTGAATTAATGGCGAGTTGATTTGTTATAGAAATCTGACCTCGGAAGTTAGCATAAGATCTCAATCATTTTCTTATATCAGTGAGTTATAACACACCTAATCAATGAGGCTATTATATGTGAAACATCTTAGTTATTTGAGAGCCCTGCATCCGATCCAAAATTTGCAAGATTCTTGAAAGAATTATCCCAGATCTGATTGTTAGCTTTTAAAAATATAATTCTGGGGCAAAATCTGTAAAAGGTTTGCCTGGAACACATACCCGCCATATATGGACAATACCCGCCTTGTCGATCATGCGAAAGTCTTTCGAGTTTTAAATTCAAATTTGTTTAAATTTTATTTTAGTTTTACGAAAATTCAATTTTAAGTTTTTCTTGTTACTGTTTTGTCAGGCGGATGAAAAAAAAAGCGAGCTTCTCAACTATTCCAGAGAGATTATCTGTTTTCATCATTTCCTTTGAACAAACAAAGTTGGCATGTGATATCAATACCAAACAAGTAGGCTCGGTAATGTACGCACATAGTGTTTTGACACCGCTCATCCAATTTTTTGACTTAATTGGCTACCAAAAAGATGAAGAGAAAGAAAAAGAGAAAGAAACAAAAACATACATATCGTTCAATAAACCGCTAATCGAATGCAATGATGCCACGCCAGAGGGCAGATACTAGAAATAGAACTACTAGAAACAGAACTTAATAGAACTACTAGGAAAGACTCATAACAATTAAATAACAAACACTAATTACGACCAGCACTCGATGTCTATATTTAAAAAATCATTACTAAATCGAACTCGCATCTGATAAAAGCTTAACAAATAAAATTAACCTATACTTCAGAGAGAAGATACGGGACCTCTCCTCAATGCCACTGGGTAACAGGTCAACAAAAAAGAAAAAAACGTGCGAATTTCAAAAATACGTTTCCAATTTGAAAACAATTAAATTCAACGTAATTAATATCATTAGATATTAACTGAAATCACTAATTGTTCATTTATATCTCCACAGGAAGCAATTGAGACCTGTAAATATCCAGTGTACGACATACAACTACCAAAACGACAAATACCCGCAAAATTAGAAAGCTCATTTAAATTTTGCGCGAAAAAAGCAGTGTTGCCGTTCAAACCAAAAACTTGCCACTAAAAGCATCAATTGAAAACAAAAATCCTTTAAAATGTATAATTATCTACAAAATCTCAAACAGTTTATTAAACCTCGTAGTAACAGTAGGAGCAAAGCCGAGAAACAAAGGAATGAAACTAAAACCGTTATATAGACAAAAATTTGGCACACAAAGTTTGTGTCCTATTTCCACAAAAACTAAGTTAAAAAACGATCTAAAAACGATTTATAAAAAAGGCGAAGCTAAAAATCCAAATGTTTTTGAAAACAAATTTTTTAAAAAGCAATTACAGGCATAAGATTTCAAAAAATAGATGGTTTAAGTTCCAACCTCTTACGAAGTCGATTGCGCCTGTTATTAATTGAGCCTGTCACGAGACTACAAAATAAAAACAAATGCAGGCAGGAGCCAGAACTTCACAATCAATTTAAGACACAACAGTGTTCAGGGCACTATAATTATGAGAAGCTTAAGGATTGTAAATAATCACTTTCTCCTCATCTGAACATCAGCGGGTCTTCTATATAAAAAGACTAGGTAGAAATGACAGCAAAAAGAAACCCAGAAAATGAAAAGTGTAGAAATCTTGAAAAAATTTTATTAAATTAAGTGCTCGAAACCATCAGTCGAAACATTCAACAAACCGAGAAAACATTGATTGAAATAACGAAAGTAGTTGAGAATTCCTAATGGTTAGATTGAGTTACATGGTCACAAAAAAAGAAAGCAGGAAGTAGACAATTGAAAAAAAAAACATTTTTTAAAAGTGTTTTGGAAGTCATTAAAACAAGTATGTATAAACTGAAATCTTTAAATAGTTTCAGTTGTATGTCGTGGGAAGCAATCGGGACTTATCATTATCAGGTTTTTGCCATGCACCAAAAAAAATAAAGACAAACATCGGCAAAAAATATCATCTAAATTTTGCGAGGGAACTTTGTCTCAGCCCAAAAGCTTAAACTATTCAACAAAAACAGTTAACGTATTCTGATACATCTTTTTTGAACACTGTTCATTTCCATGAACTATCTTTTGTTTCAATTGGACCTTTCATCAAAGTAGTAGTTCGACGAAGAAACAAAATGAACTTATAAAATTTTCAATTGTGCCAAAAAAGTTTTTAAAAAAAGAAAACTCTTAGTATCAAAACCAAGAAACCATTAGTTGAATATAAAACCGTTGCGGACATTATTTAAGACTTACGGGATATAAGTTTTAACCCATTTTTGTGACGGAATGAAACAGTCACAAGAATAAGGTGGTGACAAAGTTCGAAATAGAATAGTGACAAATAAAATAGTAAAAAAGTTCAAAAATTTGCCGACATTTTCTTAAAACAAAATAATTCAAAGAATTCACAAAAAGCATTAGATGGCAACTGAAAGCCTTGTCTAGAAATCATTCAACTGTAATCACTCACCTATACCTCTTAAAAAACCAATTGGATCTTTGATTGGGGAGACTACTCATTGGACTACAAATCGTATAACAAATGAAAGCAAGACATAAAAAGTCCGTAAAACTTTACGACAACAGTTGCTCAGAGCCATAAAGCCATTAGATTAACTCTGAAACCATATTATGTGTGCGTTGGGCCTCACCTCTTTTAAATAGTATCCGTCAATAGCTGAGCCCCAATTTGAAATTCTTGTCAGTAATTTAAATGAAATCTACAAATGCGGAAATATTTGAAAACAAAGATTGAGCACCCTATGAAAATATAAAAACAAATTTGTCGTAAGGATCCATGGTGAAAGAGACAGCCCTGATACTGCTGTGCAGCTAAAATAATAACACTCAATCGTTCAAATGTTTGAAAAAAATATCAATTTTTAAGCAACATTTTTCGGTATATCAAAAATAAAGATGAATTTTGTATAATTATCGGGCATAAACTGAAAAAGTTATTATTCCAGAAGACTTCTAAAGCAGCGAGATTACTACTAAGTCATCTGTTGAGCTTACAAAGGATATGCTCGCAGTTTTAAGGTGTCCAATCCGAGTCCATTAAATTTAGAGAAAATTGACTAAAAAAGGCATATTCGGTCCAATTTTTGACGAAAAATGTCGGAATTTTTAACAATTTTGCTTAAATTGTAACCAAAAACACGGATCTAACAATCCAGCAATCCTACTCTATCTATAAAGAAAAAATCATTCCAACTACCGTTAATAATTTTAACATATTCTAGCAAAATTGACGAAAATTTGGTCAAAAATACGGAAAATGAGAATAAAGACAACGTAATATCGTCTAATATTCGCAAAACTTGAGCCTCGATAACTCCCTGTAAAAAACAAAAATCAAAAAATCTTTTTAATTCCATCTTCTACGCTGGTCGGGCTTTCTAATGATACCACTCACAACTCTCTACGGTGAGAATGTCGATCGACCAAAATTGACTGAACAAAAAAACACTCATTTGAGTATATAGTTCTCCCCTCCACAAAAGTGGGTCGGAACAAAAAAGTGCCAATTGAAACAAATGACGTCCACTTGTACTTAATCAATTAAAGTTGTAGTTTTCCAATAAAGGAAATAATCGTTAATTTTCGACTTTTGTTCTTTTCGGCGTCAAATCAGTTATTTCTGATTCATTAACTTTACTCTAAGCGCGACATTGGCATTGACCAATAAAAGATACACGGAGAGTTAATTCAGGGTGCTGTTATTTTATTGCCCCGCCAGTCTAACTTTTAATCCGCCCAAATCTGCAAAAGTAATCAAACAACAGAAGAGTAGATAGAAACCGGCTCGGTCAAATTGAAGTTGATATAACTACCCCACTTTTATAACTCTTGGGTATTTTTATGATTTGGCGTGTGGGGTTTTGTGCCCTATAAGCGACGCTGATCTGAATTTCAAATTGTATGAATAATTTAATGTAATAAAAATGAGGAGAACCGATTTCCTGATATAACTTTCTTCCCCTATATCGTATATATTCGATCTCCTATACATCAAACAGGTTTTGTAATCCAAATTTTATCGGTGGCGGCACCGCGGTCTGAGAATTTTATTTTTAGGGCATTTTTTAAAGGATAAGAGAAGTATATCAGTGTTGATGAAGATTTCTTTCCTTTTGCGAACAAATGATTTAAATCTTTTTCAAATTTCTAAGAAGCTGATACACAACAATGTATACTATAGAACAGGTTGCAGGATTATAAACTAGTTTTAAATTTAAAATTACTTTAATTATTTTATTCAAACGTTTGATACACTGAGATGTGAGATTTTTTAAAAAGCTTTACAAACATCAAATAATATAACATTTTGAGTTCAAATTTGCTCTCTAATAACGCGTCATTACACCTTTATCTCTTTTAACGTCTAGTAGACGGTTTGTATAGTTTTCATACGGGTTTCTCACAACCTCTACGTCAATTTCATTCCAAATTTCGTACAATTTTTCTAAATTTTCACAAAAACTGTCTGTTTCCGTAATCGTTGCTTCAAAATTGCCCATAAATTTTCAATAGGATTCAGAACTGGACTGCATGCTGGCAATTCCAGTACCTTCCACTCGTTTTTATGGAAAAAATGGCGATAATCTTCGATTTATGCACAGGAGCATTATCTTGTTGAAATGTCCAGGAAACGCATTTTCTTCGTAATTTTTCAAAATTTACAAATAACCGACAGCGTCTAGCTTGTTTGGACACTTAAGAAGCAATTTTTGTCCATTTGATCGTATAGCACCCCAAAACATAAGTAGTCGTTCGTCCGAACTCAAATTTTTTGTTTTTTTTCAAGAAATCTCGTTCTATTTCTTCGAAAAACTCTAACAATGCCGTCGCTGGAGATGGGCACACTTGTTTCATCAGTAAAAACGGCATTCTGTCAGAAAGAGAAAGGCTTCTTGAGCATATTGATAAACCATTTTGAACGAAAACACTTGCTTTTCTTCTTGAAACTGACTTTTTTGAAGCATTTTTTGCAAAAACGACATATTTTTTGAGAATTCGTCTAACTGTACCTTTGGAAATTGTTGATATGTTGATAATGATGAAACTGATGGGCACACTTGTTTCATCAGTAAAAACGGCATTCTGTCAGAAAGAGAAAGGCTTCTTGAGCATATTGATAAACCATTTTGAACGAAAACACTTGCTTTTCTTCTTGAAACTGACTTTTTTGAAGCATTTTTTGCAAAAACGACATATTTTTTGAGAATTCGTCTAACTGTACCTTTGGAAATTGTTGATATGTTGATAATGATGAAACTGATTGAAGAAAAAAGATAATTAAACGTTTGAGGCAGAAACTTTCGCAAACTGTTGAAAGGCAAATTTTTTGTCAGCTGGTGTGCAACTTATTTTTCACATCAGCATTTTAGCGTCATATTAATAAGTATACAAAAAGTCGATTATAACGCAGACATTTTATGAACGCCCACATGGGGTACGGTCTGAGCAAAATTTATTATCTCGACCGGAATAGCAAATTCTTGTTGAGTCACAAAAATTTGAATAAATTAATTTTCAAAGAAAGCGCATTTTATTTAGTAAATCATTATGTAGTCATAGCTGGAAATGTCAAGACATCGTGTCATGATCGGAGTTGTGGTAACACAAATGTCTCATTTCACGGTTTGATTTCATACTGTAAGCTGTAGAACATAAATCCCACGTAACCACATGGTGGCCTCAATCATGTTGAGAAGGACATTAAACAGGTCCATTATAATGCGATTAATTGCTTTTATCTACAACTGAATTCTTGTTACATTAAAACACAAAGTCACTTCTAAACAAACTACTACATTTAAATTCAAACCAACATAATTTTACACTTTGATGCACAATATCTGCGCAGTTATTCAGAGTTCATGGGAAGTTTTTGCATGTTTGTTTTAATTGTTTTGTCTGTACATGTATTTTGTCAAAGATCTCACTTAGATGTTCTGACTCAGAAGCTTGAAAGGACCATTGGCTGAAACTATGCTTCCCTCAAACATCATTCAAATCAACAAAGGCTCCACGTGATATCTACTATTAACAGATAAATAAACCGTGTGACAATATGCTGAGTTTTGATGATTAAAAATTGGAAGTCTGCGTGACGCGAGCGACTAACAAGCGGTATGAAAAATTGTGTGTAGTCGAAGCTAAGATTATCATAAATTTTAGTTTATGAGAATTGTCAAAAACTGTGTTAATCATTGTAGTTGGGCGTGGCAAAATTCTTTCGATTCGTTGGTTTCTATCAATCAATTTTTTAAAAGAACAAAAAATCATAGCACTAGGAAGAGGGCTCTCATCAAAAATAATGGCTTGTCTGTTTCTAAAGTGACGCCAGAAGTTAAGACATACCATGTTTCAACCAATAATGAAAACTATATTTTAACCGAAATAATTTTTCCATTTCACTGCATTCAGCATTTGTTTGACTATATTTTTAAATTTATCCACAATTGTTGATTAAAATTAAAAAAAAAACGATTCTATCTACTTAAAATTTTAATCAGATTTGGAGAAAATCAATTTCCATTTCAGCTCCAAGAACAAATAACATTTTATAGTAAAAAAATAACCGAAAACGCATTTCCTCTCCTAAAAAGAAATTAATACAAATAATCAAACTTGTTTGTGCGGATGAAAGCTAATAGTAAGGATAAAGTTTTTGAACCGCAACAGCAGAATAGAGCCTCAGAAGAAGATATTTTATTTTCTCTTTTTTGGAATCTGTTAAGCACTGCTCAACTTTAGCCATTTCGTATATGAAAACAGTTGTACCAATCAGCTTCAGTTTCTTTATGTTTATTGAGCGCTGCAAAAAAGGTTATCCTCAATTTTGACTCTCAGTTGTCATACCTAACAAAATTTTTTGTTTTTCAACAAGTTTTGATTATTCGAAACAATGAAATAAGAGAAATGAGATCTCAAATTCAACGACATCAAATTCAACATTGACCGACGCTGCGAAAAAAACATTGTAATAAGCGTGTACTTTTGATATTGGCAAAGTCATATTGTCGATTTCTGTATCCGAAGTGAAAAACTAAAATCACGAATCTGAAAAATTATGAACAAAAATCAAATATGTGTTTTTGCAAAGAACCAAAAAGAAGTCGACAAACCACTAAAATAAAACGTTCTAGCGCAATTAAGTTTCAAAATTAGCGAACAAATCATAATTCAGCCTAGCTAAATATATTAATAGCAAGAAAACAATGTTTTTTTTTAAATTTACTGTACAAAAATGGTCGTTTTCTATTAAACTAAATGTTACAATTCAACCACACGCGTTCAAAAAATCATTTGAAACATATGTTAAAATGAAGCTGATCTTTTGAAAAATAGGATAGAAAACTCTAAGCGACTGCAAAAGGCTCAACCCTTAAGATGCAGAAATTCTTTTCTAATACATTATTTTGAACTTCGAGTCAATTATGAAACAGTGCTCGACACTAGCCACTTCGTAGAAAAAAAAGTCTCACTAATTGCTTTCTGATTGTTTTGTAAATGTTAGGGGTCTCTGCAGGTACAACTGCTGTAAAATTGGAGCAGTACTGGATTCGAACCAGCATCTCTTAAGCGCAACCCTAGTATGCGACCCATTTACGCCAACTGGGAATCTGTTATAACCCGTTCTCACATTCTTTATTTCTTGTTCCTCGGGGCATCATTTCTCTAGCCAAGTATACGTTGAAAAAGTAGAGCTTCCTGTCAAGCTATGTCACGCTTATCCTGTGCACAATTTACTTCTGGTTGTTCTCTCTCAACCTTCTAATACTCGCCTTAAATTGCGCATCCTCTCTTTCACAGTTTCTAGCTATCTTATCTTTTTTCTGCGATTAATCTCTGAAACTAGGGTCTGGGCCCATAACCTGTTATGCGGTCGATGCATTTGCAACTACTGTGAAAAAGAACCCGTACTGGATTCGAACCAACTTCTCCTACTTGCAAGCCTATGGTGCTTCCCGTTTATACCAACTGCTCTTAAGCTCTCGAACTTGGTAATCTGTTATAACCCGTTCTCACGTTCTTTAATTCCTGTTCATCTAGACTTCATTTCTCTAGCCAAGCGCACGATGAACAAGTAGAGCTCCTTGTCAAGCTATGTCAAGCATATCTTATGCATAATTTACATTAGGTTGTTATCTCTCAACCACCTAACAGTAAAATTGAGTAAAACGCATATATTCTGAATGGTTTGTTGCAATATCCACAGAAGGATTACTTCATCCTCAATTAGCGTATCGAATCAATACTGGGAGAAAATGTTCGAAGAGGAAAGTCTAATTCACTCATCTGAAAAATTAATTGAAGTATAAGAAAGCTTTTTTCGTGTCTCAAAAGAACCACAGACTAAACAGTGCCAAATTTTAATATATTCCCGGATAAAATAGTGCAGTGAAAGCAGACAAAATTTTGGTAGACAAAACAGTCCCGAATAAAAATTGAAACAATTTTAGAAAAATTGACATTTATTGGATGGACAAATAGCACGTGCGCTGGCTTTGCCTTACTAAAGAAAAGCGTTGACAGAAGATTTGATATATCAAAGAATTATCATACAATAAATTTCAGAACGAGAAAGTTTTTTTTTGGGTCCTGAATGTTATTTTGGGGTAGAAAAACCGCTTAGATCATTCCAATTAATTGGTTGTTTTATTGAATTTAAAAAGAACAGTCCCCTCAAAGGGTTTTTAGCATTGATACAACCCTGAAGTTTTGTTCGAAGCTGTCCCCAGGTTCCGTGAGGTGCCAATTGGCAGTTTAAAAGGAAATGTGCCTCACAAAAAAGCCACTGAAACAAGCGAAACGTCTCTTGAAGATTTTCCATGCGGTATAATTAGAAACATTTTTACTACATTTAGCATACAATGCTTCTTGTGTTTCAAATGGTTTCATGTTAACTTCACAGACCTGTCAGAGGAAAAAATAAAAACACTGGGGAACATTAATGGATGTTTTTGGGCATGTCTACGTTGTCGAACTCAAGTTTTGATCCCCCAAGATCAGCCAAACAATAACGATGAATTATCTCAAAAAATTGAATATATAAAAAAACAACATGAAATCTGAAATAGATTCTTTCAAAACTGAATTTCGCGATTGCATAACAAATGTTAAGGCAAATATGAATTCCAAAACTCCAGAAACATAAGAACAGCTCTCCTTAAAAACATCAAATGTCAACAATATAACTCAACAAACTGAAAATAAAAACAAATTGATCCTTTTTGGAGAGGCTGAGAAACCCAAAGATGATACAGGACAATTTCCTTCGTGGAAAAGATCAGCTACGATAAGGAACAAGTAGTGCAGATTGCTCAGTCATATGGTTTTGACAAAATCACGGTTGAAGATGTTTTCCGGTTGGGGAAACTGGACGAAGCAGCACAAAAAATTAATAATAATTGTGGTTAAGTTGACAAATCCCTGGAACTATCGTTTGCCCTTGATGTCGAATCAAAAATTAAAGAATCAAAACGTTTCCGTAAAAGCATTCCTATTGAAAGAAAATAGGGAGAAAGAAAAGAAATTACTAGGATATCGTTTCAAACTTGCTAAATAACTGAAAATTAACAGATCAGAAATCAAAATTAGATCAGAAGCGTTATTCTTCGAAAACCAGTGCGTAGACACAACTCTCGCAGAAGATAGGTCATCAGAGAACCTACGTTCATGACTAGAGGAAAACCAAGCACTGAGAATAGGTTTACTGAACTGTTGGTCAATTTTAACAATCGATCGCAGAAAGAATCTCGAAATATTACTAAAGCAACATGATGTTGACATACTTTGCTTAACGGAAACATGGCTTACAGACGAAGTACAAGTTTCAGAGATTTGCTCAGCTCGCAATTTTTTGTGCAGTAAAGAAGAGAGAAAAATTTGGAGCTTACGGTGGTGCTCTTATTGCTCACAAAACAATTTCATGTTTCAGTCAAGCAACAGAAATTAAAACAAATTTTGATTTATTATCATGTTATGTTTATTTCCTGTACATCTGGCCGATTGATATTTAGAACAATTGACACTTATCGGATGGACAATTAGTACGTGCGCTTGGTTTGCCTTACTAAAGAAAAGCGTTGACAGAAGATTTGATATATCAAACAATTATCATAAAAAAATTTCAGAACGAGAAAGCTTTCTTTTTTGCGTACTGAATGTTGTTTTGGTGTGGAAAATCACTCTGAAGCTTGAAAAGGGACTGAATATACCCGCTTAGATAATTTAATTATTTGTTTGTTTTATTAAATTTAAAAGAACAGTCCCCCGAAGGGTTTTTAGCATTGAGACACCCCTGAAATATTGTTTTAAGCTGTCTCCATGTTCCGTGAGGTGCCTCTGGTCAGTTTCAAAGGAAATGTGCCTCACAAAATAGGCACTGAAACAAGTGAAATGGCCTGTGAAGTTTTTCAATGCGACATAATTAGAAACATTTGTACTACATTTAGCATACAATGCTTCGAGTGTCTCAAATGCTTTCATGTTAACTTCACAGACCTGTCAGAGGAAAAAACAAAAACACTGGGGAACATTAATGGATGTTTTTGGGCATGTCTACGTTGTCGAACTCAAGTTTTGATCCCTCAAGATGAGCCAAACATTAACGATGAATTATCTCAAAAAATTGAAGATATAAAAAACAACTTGAAATCAGAAATAGATTCATTCAAAACTGAAATTCGCGATTGCATAATAAATGTTCAGGCAATATTAAATTCGAAAACTCCAGAAACCTAAAAACAGCTCTCCTTAAAAACATCAAATGACAACAATATAACTCAAAAAACTGAAAATAAAATCAAATTGATCCTTTTTGGAGAGGCTGAGAAACCCAAAGATGGTACAGGACAATTTTCTTCGTGGAGAACATCAGCTACGATAAGGAACAAAAAGAGCAGATTGCTCAGTCATATGGTATTGACAAAATCACTGTTGAAGATGTTTTCCGGTTGGGGAAATTGGACGAAGCGGCACAAAAAAACGTCTAATTCTGTTTAAGTTGACAAATCCTTGGAACTATCGTTTGCTCTTGATGTCGAATCAAAAACTGAAGAATCAAAACGTTTTCGTAAAAGCATTCTTATTGAAAGAAGATTGGGAGACAGAAAAAAAATTACTAGGCTATCGTTTCAAACTTGCTCAATAACTGAAAATTAACAGATCAGAAATCAAAATTAGATCAGAAGCGTTATTCGTCGAAAACCAGTGCATAAACACAACTCTCGCAGTAGAAGAAACATGTCAGAAGGTAGGTCATCAGAGAACCTTACGTTCATGACTAGAGGAAAACCAAGTACTGAGAATAGGTTTACTGAACTGTTGGTCAATTATAACAATCGATCGCAGAATGAATCTCGATATATTAATAAAGCAACATGATGTTGACATACTTTGCTTAACGGAAACATGGCTTACAGACGAAGTACGAATTTCAGAGATTTTCTTAGTACGGCAATTTTCTGTGCAGTAAAGAAGAGAGAAAAAGTTGGAGCCTACGGTGGTACTCTTATTGCTCACAAAACAATTTCATGTTTCAGTCAAGCAACAGAAATTAAAACAAATTTGGATTTTTTATCATGTTATGTTTATTTCCTGTACATCTGGCCGATCGATATATAGAACAACTGACTTTTATCGAGTGGACAATTAGCATGTGCACTTGGTTTGCCTTACTAAAGAAAAGCATTGACAGAAGATTTGATATATCAAACAATTATCATAAAAAAAATTTCAGAATGAGAAAGCTTTCTTTTTTGCGTACTGAATGATGTTTTGGGGTGGAAAATCACTCTGAAGCTTGAAACGGGACTGAATATACCCGCTTAGATCATTCTAATTATTTGGTTGTTTTATTAATTTAAAAAGAACAGTCCCCCAAAGGGTTTTTAGCATTGAGACACCCCTGAAATATTGTTTTAAGCTGTCTCCATGTTCCGTGAGATGCCTCTGGGCAGTTTCAAAGGAAATGTGCCTCACAAAAAAGGCACTGAAACAAGTGAAACGGCCAGTGAAGATTTTCAATGCGACATAATTAGAAACATTTGTACTACATTTATCATACAATGCTTCGAGTGTCTCAAATGCTTTCATGTTAACTTCACAGACCTGTCAGAGGAAAAATGAAAAACACTGGGGAACATTAATGGATGTTTTTGGGCATGTCTACATTGTCGAACCTAAGTTTCGATTCCCCAAGATCAGTCAAACATTAACGATGAATTATCTCAAAAAATTGAAGATATGAAGAGCAACTTGAAATCTGAAATAAATTCATTCAAAACTGAAAGATCATCAGACAACCTTACGTTCATGACTAGAGGAAAACCAAGTACTGAGAAAAAATTTATTGAATTGTTGGTCAGTTTTGACAATTGATCGCAGAATGAATCTCGATATATTACTAAAGGAACATGATGTTGACATACTTTGCTTATCGGAAACATGGCTTACAAACTGAATACGATTTTCAGAATTTTTCTCAACTCGGCAATTTTTTGTGCAGTTAACAAAAGAGAAAAAAGTTGGAGCTCACGGTGGTACTCTTATTGCTCACAGAACTAATCTTCGTTTCAGTCAAGCAAAAGAAGTTAAAACAAATTTTGATTTTTTATCATGTTCTGTTTATTTCCTGTACATTTGGCCAATCGATATATAGATCCGTCAATTTTGGCCGATCGATATATTCGTCGTAGAGAGTTGTGGTATAGTTAGAAAGCTCGTATAGCTCAGAAAGTTTACTTTAATAGATTTATTTTTCGTTTTTTTTTTTGTTGAGTTATTGATGTTTATTAAAAATTTGTAAACCTTTGACTGATTTTCGAGGTTTTTGTTCACACTTTCCGTATTCTTGCTCAAGTGTTCACGCTCACGTTGATGAAAAATTTTTTTAAGATTTTTATGGACAAAGTGGTGTTTACTGAACTCTTTAATCCAACCTTTTGGTACCAAATATGCTTCTTTAACTCAATTTATTTAAAATAGACGGAAAAAACTTCTGTATAAACATTGTAAAAAATTCTTCTTATGGAACTTTCTCCAGTTACAAAGAAGAATACTTTTAATTTTAATTCCTATCGAGGTGTTCTGCAATTGAAATTTTGCGGGTTTTTCGTCAACTTAACTCAATAATTCTTCCAAAAATCAAAGCTGGTTTCCCAATTTTTTTGAGTGATTCCTCAAACTATCTATTCTTCTAACCTTCGGAACAATCACGCGTTTTAATGATCAAGCAGCGCTAGCGAGGGTAGTTTAAATACATGAACTTTCTTGTTTTCTGGCAAATACAATTTGTCGTGATCTCAAATCAATGCTCAATGATTCTATTTACGTTAAAATGCCCAATCAACTTATCTATTTGTAGTGAAATGCACATCGTTTTCATCACTTCAACACTGTGATTGCGTGAAATTCTTTTTGAACATTTGAGTTTCGCCAGTTTTTATTGTTTTTTTCCAGCGCCGTCAGCTTTTTTCCAGTGTCAGTAAAGAGGAGTTATTTGGCTCTTTAGAGCGTTCATATTTAATGTATCAAGATTTGTTAGTCAGAAGCTTATGGTTATTACGCCCTTTTAAAATGAAAAATAAAGAAAAAACAATGAATGTTAAAAATTTGCATTTTCAATTCTTCGTTTGTCAAACTGCAGAGCTTACACCGAGCAATGAGAGTTCGCATCTTCTTTTTAGTGAGCTGAAACTTAGTCTGCGGTTTTTCTTATTAGGTAATTGTTTTTTGCCTTCAATTTTTCATAATGTTTTCACATTTTGATCTTTTGGGGTTTTTTTCTGTCACATCATCACCTTTTTGACAGATCATCTATGCAAAACAAAAAAGAAGGGAAAAACAAGGACGTCTAATTGTTGGAGAACAAATTATGGTTTTGAAAGCTACGACACCAAATTTTCGCAAAATTTATTTGGTTTTTTGGCTTTACCTGTCCTTTTTGTACATTTTTCATTCTTATGACGAGTTCTGGTTGATGACAGGTCTCATGGCATTCTTTGGGGGACCACTGAATCTATTCGTTGTTTCTGAAAACAAATTAGACGTTTTTATTAGAGATTGGACGCTATAATTTAATGTTTGTTGTTTTCTGATTTTGTTGTTTTTCTTCTCTTGCAGTCTCGTTAAAGGCAGATCTCATTGGCCCTCTAATGCGACATTTTCTTTTTATTTTGAAGTTTTAATTTAAAGCATTTTTCATTCATACAGGTAATGGATAAAAGATGCTATTCAGTCAGATTTTTCAAAAACGTAAGAAACGCACGTAACACAAAATCCACGTATTGGTAACATTGTTCATCAATGAAACTATTATACACGATAGGCAAAACCACCACGCAAAATTCGCGCAGAAGTAACTTTGTTTAAATAACCACAAAAACTTACACGCACAGTATGGACAGTGAGAAAATTAACATGTATCTGAAACATTATAAAATTGAGGATGAAATGAACAAAACGAACGAAATATAACTCTAGTTCTCTCTCTTTCCGCTAAGTAGAATAACAATTACGAGAACATAGAAATGCATTCAGTAATTAGAAATCCGAAAATTGGCTCACTTAAAAAATTTTAAAAAGTCAACAAATCCTGATTTATTATAAAAATGAATCTATAAAACCTCCTGAAATATCACCAGAACTTAGTGACTTGGAAATATTATTCTTAGGAAACCCATTGGTTAAACAAATAAATAGATCATTTCTAGACAACAACGATGGGCGATTACTTTAATGCCACGTAAGCTTAGTTGGAAATTTGTTATTGAATACCCTAGCGTGGTCACACCATCATGTATTTATCACGTCACATAATCTTTACACATGTGAAAGTTTCGAAGACAAAAAGTCTTTAAATAAAATTATTTGCAAATTTCGATTTGATTTCTTCTAAAAAACTAATTTAAAAAAAGATTGATGCTCAAATAAATAAAGGATCTTGAATATTAGCGTCTTATAAAACAGATCATTATTGAAAACACTCAATAAGTTATGCTTTCAAGCCTGTCAGAATAATCTTAGAAGAGAAAGACACGGATGATTTGTTCTAATCTATACCACACTCATTTTTCACTTTTTTCTCTAATGTACAAGAAGAAAGCGTTTTGCGAATAAAAAATATTGCGAAAAATTTTAAATGGATATCCAAATGCAAGAACGCCTAACTTTGGAGGAATAGAAAAGTTAAAGTAAATGCCTCAGAAGACAAATCAATTTGGCAAAGATTTCAAGTACGCTAAAGCAACAGAAAATGACCACGATGAAGAAATCATTAAAAGAAGAATTTTTTCGTTTGTCGGAAACATTCAAAAGCGAGTGATAGAACTATGAGCTATGAGTTATGAGCGAGAGTCAGAGAAACTGTTGAGAGTTTTGATTTCGATTTGCCGGAATGTATATCGTTTTGAGATTATATGCGATTTAATTTGAAGTGGTATGTACATGACCAGTATCTTTCAGGAAAAAATTTGTGAAAAAAACAATCGAAACAATTAAAAATAATGGTTACTTGTGACAAAAGGTCCCTATGTAACAGAGTTTGAAATAATCACGATAAAAAATAGGGAAAATTTGTTGAAAAAATTATTTGTGTGAAACGGGGTATTCCCATGCACTCTTAAACGCTTATAATCAATTTTGAAAATTGGTTGGAAACCTCCGTAGCGTTCTAGTGTCAACGGACTTATTTCCAGATTGGTAACCATTTAAGTAGACCTTTTTGACCATTTAAGTAAAACTTATTTTGCAAAGTCATATGCAAAATCAAAAAAAGGAAAAAAAAACACTACAAGCCTGACAAGATGACACTAATGTAGCTAAATAATTATAGTTTCATTTTTCCTTTACAAAACCAGATTATAAAAGTGATATATTGACAGTTCACAAGGAGATAAATTGTATTTTGAAAAAAATGGGAAAACAAACAAATAAAAAATGTTAATTAACACAATTCGATGAATCTTCAATTACTTTTAAAATGAATGCGGAAGAAGTATCATAGAGTTTGGTTGTAAAAAAGTATATGACCATAACTATATTTTTTATAAAGTTTTTGCTATTTTTATCACTAAAAAAGGTATAACTGAACAAGATATAAGGGGAGAAGATAAATAAAATTTCTAAAGGATGTCATTTAAATACAAATGCACATACCAAAGTAATAAATCAAGAATTGTTAGAGAATCAGTTGTTAGATGCTGAAGCTCTGTCAAGATCTTCTAGTAGAGAGATTGCTGTATATGAAAGTGAAACTCACAGAGCCCGCTTCCTGGCTTGCGGAATCGATTTAACTGATAAAGAAGTTAAAGCAATTGGTTTAATTTTTAGGTAATAATAACCCTGATCACTTGAAAGAAAGATTAGAATAAATAACATTTGTAACAAAACAAGGAAATGATAGAATATATGATGAGCTGTTAAAGATATCTGGGCTACTATTATCAATGCAAATAATTACTCGAGAACAAATTGATAACTTTACATTTTATTATTGCAAACATTATAAAAATGATGCAACAAGGCGTAACAAGTAAAAGCCAACAACAGCTAGCAAAAGAAATTTTTCTCACATATAAAAGTTTAAAAAAGAACGATTTATACCATTAAATGAAGATCAAACATGATCTGCACATTAAATTGACAAATCATTATTAAATAAATAGAATGACAATTATCAAATTAGTCCTGCGTTACTTATAAAAAAGAAACAGCTATAGATATTACCAATTATTTTATTTCAATTATTCTTCAGGCTAGAACACCAGAAAAATACGGAGTGGTAGTGTAAAAATATACTCAACATAAAACGTTTTAAAAGCAGTAATCATAGAGATCTTCAACAAAATTTTGTTAGCTTTAATAATTTAGCAATATTTATCAATAGAGATTGGATTTAACAATGTTTATCAATAGAGATTGACGTTATTAAAGGTTGCTGTTGAAACATATATAAATAATTTTTACACTAATGTTAGAATATCGCCTGCTGATGCTTCTATCAATCCTAAATGAGTTAAAGACTACTTCATTGAAAACCAGTTTTAACCCGACCTAAAATTCGTTTATTATTTCAGAAAAGTTGACTAATGTATTACATATTCAGAGAGATACAATTGTTATTGGATTAGATTAGTTTTTAAAATTATTGATCTTTTATGGACAGAACCCCCAACATAAAAATTAGAAGTACAACAACGACATCAAACTCCCTAATTTTATATTACCACTTTAACGATTCTTCGGAGATAACAATAAATTTGACATGAAAGATTCGTAATTGAAATTTTACCTCCAACTGCTGATACAAATGATAGTGTAGAAAAATGATATTATGATAACAATTAACTATCATCTAAAAAATACTATTAATGTATTAAGTAAAACATTTACAATTTAGAAAGGGAGACTTAATTAAATTTATTACTGAAACTCTACAACTAAACGCATCAGTAGTCAACGATGAAATCGTTAGTAATTTTATTACGGCCAAAAAGTACTATAAACACAATTTTCTTTTTTTAAAAAGATGCAAGTGACACTATTAAAAAAGATATCCAAATCCAACAAGAGTTCAATAATAATAAGTTGAATCAAACTTTTTCTGTTATTTAATTAGGTGATGATTGTTTTGATAGATTGAGAAGATTATGAAAAGAACTTAAATTGATAAAGAGACTTATAGTTCAATATATAATTAACATGCGTTTAAAGAGTGTTTTAGAAGATAAAAGAAGAGCAAGCACGTTTAGAAGAACATTACAAATGAGATCTTGAAGATTGAGTAAAAGAATTTGAGGGTCAAATTGACACCACCACATCCACAGGTATAGGATTACTTTTATCTATGCACAGAGCTTTTGCTACATTTGTATGTCTATTATATAGGTGATTAAGTTTCTCACTAAACTGTTCAGAAGATACATCTGTGAGTTTTTTACAAAACTAGAAAATTGAGTAATTTCTTATCACAATATTTTTGCATTCCAACAACTTTTGCATCAGCAGGTGGACGTAAAATTTCAATTACAAATTTTTTTCCAAATTTTAATTATGCCAAATTTATTGTTATCTCCAAAGAACATTTAATGTGCTTAACTTAAATTCAAAGAGTTGAGTGTCATTGTTACACTTATGTTGTCCTAAAATCTACTATAGGATTCAAAATTAAACTTAGATTTTGCTAACCATTGTTCGTGTTCATTATATTTATCTTCTATAATTGCTCCATTAATATCTTCTATTTTATTTTTCGTGATTGTGTTCTTAAAACGTCATTAGTTCTAAATATTCCTCTAATCCAATGACAATTGGAACTCTTTGAGAGGATAATACGTTCATCAGCAATTGTAACATAATCACTAAGTTTTACTTCGGGTCGAAACTGTTTCTCACTGAAGTAGTTTTTAAATTTTTTAATTTTGATAGAAGCATCAACAGGTGATATCTTAACAGCAGAGTAAATAGTATTATAATATGTTAAAAATTGATAAACATTGGTTTAATGTTTATGTGTTCCAAAGTTTTTTTAGTTTCTCTATGTATAAAGCATTCAAATCGCTATATGATGAGTTCTTCAATTTTTTGATTTTTTCCTTTCTCACTTATTTTTTATAAAAAGATTGAAATCATTCATTGTAAAACTCGCTCCCACTATAAACCCTGTACTTTTCTGGAGTTCTAACTTCCAGATGAATTGAATAAAAAGCGTCGCTAATAGATATACCAGTTTAAATTGTTATAGGTAACCCAGGTAAATTTTGTAAAAATTAATTATAACTGTCTAAAAAATTGATAATTGTTTTGCTTTTTTCTTATAGTTGGTTTGTCAATTAAACCTGCAGAATATGTTTAACTTCTCCAAATAAGGGTATTATTTGTTCTCTTTGAAAATATAATATGTGAAGACTCTATTTTGGCAGCTCTTGGTGGCTTTGTTTTGTTACACCTTGTTGCAAGATTACCTTACTGTTTACCATATCTTAAGATAACGTTATCAATTTGTTCTTGATTAGTTATTTGCATTGATTATAGTTGAATAGATGTCTTTAACGTTTCATAATATAATCCATCATGTTCTTCTTCTTTTTCATGTGTTGCTAATTCTTATAATTCTATCAAGTGGTCAGGGATAGTTTTAGTTCAACATAAACCACCAGCTTTTCCTTCTTCATCGGTTTTCTTAGATTTCTACATTCATTTACAGCAACCTTACTACTAGAAGATCTTGACAGAGTTTAGCTTCTAACAACTGATGACATCCTTTGGAAATTTTTTAAATCTTCTCCCCTTATATCTTGCTCAGTTATACCTTTCTTAGTGATAAAAGTAGCAAAACCTTTTGAAAAATTATAGATATGGTCTTTTACTTTTTTACGACCGAACTCTATGATACTTCTTCCGCATTCATTTTAAAAGTAATTGAAGATACATCGAGTTGTGTTACTTCCAATTGTCTTTTTGTTTGTTTTCCCATTTTATCCAAAATACAATTTATCACCTTGTCAACTGTCAATATATCACCTTTATAATCAAATTTTGTAAAGGAAAATTTAAACTATAATTCTTTAAGAAGATTAGTGTTATCTTTTAAGGCTTGTAGTGTTTTTACTATTTTTTGATTTTGCATATGACTTTGCCAAATAAGTTTTGCATCATTTTCATAGTGCATCTTTTCCTTGTTGCATCATTTTCATACTGTTTGCAAGGTAAAGTAATCAATTTGTTCTTCAGTAATTAATGGCATTGATAATAGTTATCCAGGTATCTTTAACAGCTCATCATATATTCTATCATTTCTTTGTTTTGTTACAACTGTTAGTTATTTTAGTCTTTCTTTCAAGCTATCAGGGTTAGTGTTACCTAAAAATTAAACCACTAGCCTTAACTTCTTTATCGTTGAGGCCGGTACCCGGAGCCAGGAATTGGGCTCTTGAAGTTTCATTTTCATATACAGCAATGTCTCTACTAGAAGATCTTGACAGAGTTTAGCTCCTAACAACTAAGGCTCCAACAACTCTTGATATATTCCTTTTGGTATGCTTAATTGTGTGTAACTGATATCCCTTAGAAACTTTTTTATCTTCTTTCCCATAAATCTTCTTCAGTTACATCTATAATTGTAATAAACATAGTGAAACATAGTAAAAAAAAACATAGTAAAACGTAGGGAAAAATCATAGATTTGCCGTTTGCTTTTATAGAAATGATCTCATGGGTTCTTCGCCAATTATTCAAATGTAATTGAAGACGCCTCATCTTATTTTGATTGCAATTTTTTGTGTTTGTTTTCCCAGTTCTTCTAGAACACTATTCATCTCATTGTGGTTTGTAAATTTATCACCATTATAATGAGCTATTGCAAAGTTTATTGGTATCACAAATCTTTAAGAACATTAGTGTTATCACGTAAAGCTTATAGTGTTTTCTCCAAGTTCTGTTTGCTTGTATTACTTTGCAAATAAACTTTTAGATAAAGGGTCAAGAATTTCTTCCAGGATACAGTAATAATTTTGTAAAAGCTTTTCTTCTCGTCTACTTTTTCTGTTCTCCTTTTCTAGTTCGTTTAATTTTATTGTTGTTTCTGTTTTACTCATATTTTTCTAACATGATATCATATACTAATTTAATAATCTTTCAAAAAATTATCATTTCAATCAGGGAAAAATTATTAATTTTCCATCATTTCAAACAAATATTGGCCAAGCCTCTTCGCCGGTTTTTCCTGTCTGGACGTTTACTTTATTGAAGTCTATTTTCTATAGGTAGTAAAAAAACTGAAGCTAATACTATTATTAAAAACCAAAATTAAAGATTGATGTATAAAAAATGAATCAGGAAAAGTTTTAGTTTTCACAATAAAACAGTTGATCCATGTCAACTTTTGTTTTTCAAGTTAGCTATAGTTTTTTTGTGGGCTCTTGACATTCACTGGAATTGAACAGGAGAAAACATAAGCTAAATTTGTTTACTATTTGACCTATAATTAAGAGCTAATGGTGTTTTATCTTTTAACAAAAAAACTTTAAATTTTAAAACTTTAATTTTTACCTAATTCTAATCTTAACACTATACTCCTATAACTTCAATGTATTATTAATTACAAGTCCATTCTTATTATTAATACCTTACACTATATTGCTTTGTCGTTAGCCGTCGTTAACCGTCGTTCTACAACCAGTCGTTAACCGTTTAAGATCGATGTTAAACCATTGTGTAGAATTTTGCGCGCGATTTCCCCTTTGAAGCAAAAATGAAAACTTTCATCCCGTTTTTAACGCATTGAATAGGCGACTTGGTTGAAACTTGAAACATGAATTGAAACAAAACTGCTTTTTGTGAACAATGAATTATTTAAAGACCAATTACGGTTTAACTTTCACCATGGAATCTAAAAACAAATTTGTGGAATTGAAAAATTGTGAGTCTATAAAAATACTGAATTAACTAAATCTCACCTCATTGATTTCATGTCTCATATAGCGGCGGCTGTTTGTAATAAGAGCTTTTCACAATGTTTTTCTAAGCTTCAACGCCTAAATTTTTTTTCTGAACAGATTTCCAAATTTGCACAAACCTGAATAGTTGACACTAGTTGACACTCAAGGAAAGTTTCTCACCAGCTTTGAAATCTGAATTGAATATAAGCGTATATGCTCGAACAGGAACACCATCTTTCGCTCAAATAGCTTTTCCAAGAGATATTCCTCTTATTTCATCGTGCTTATCTCAAACTCTATTCCATAGAGACCCCTGGTCCCAAGCAACAAATATATTTATTCGATTGAGTTTATTGTTCACAGCTTTTATTCTTGATTGATAATGCTCAAGTAACTCTCACTTGAAGTCATCTCACATGTATTCTTTTCCGAAATGTATTTCGGTACATCGAAAACAAAACTGTTAGTTGTTTCCATGTGTTCATAACTGTATCAATCGTTTTTGTATCTTTCTAAAAGGGAACTCGCAAAAGGAAACAATTTTTCTTTTTCTTTCATTGGTTTCTTTATTTCCGTTTCAACACAGTGTTCGTTTTCTCTTGCTGTAACTAACGTGTGGTCTTTGCTTTTTAATTTATTTTTGCCTTTGAATTTATTTATTTTTTCAGTAATATCCTTTTGCGTTATAAGGTCTATAACCGTAAGACGCTAATTTTTTCTTCCTTTAAAAACTAGGCTCTTTTGCATTTGAAGAAGGATTTAAAATTTTCGCAATACTTTTTTTCGCGAAACTCCTTCTTTGAGTTTCTTACAAATAGGAACAAATATTCTGTACCTTTCTTCTGACATGATTGAAAACCTATGTTTTTGCGTTTTCCTTAAACACATTGTTTGGAAATGGTGCCGAGGCTTTGAAAACCATAATCTCTTATTTTAAAAAATTAGAAAAGCTCTATTGCAAATTTCTTCCATTTTTTTCCAGTTTTCTGTTAGATGATATGTAAAGAAGATCAAAATATCACTGAAAATGGAAGGCGAAAAACCATTTCCTAGAACGGAAAACCACAGACAAATTTCAATTCACTAACAAGACGATGCGACCTCTCATTGCTCAGATTAAGCTCTGCAAGTTTACAAAATAAGTTTAATAATAAATAAGGATGAGTTTTTCACTACAAAAATACGCTGATTGGGCGTCACTTCAACTTAGAAAGAATAAACCAATCATTGAGCAAGGATTTGAAATCAGAACATTTAGCAATTTCCACGAAAAAACAAGAAAGATGATATGCAAAAGGTAACAAAAAAAAGTAGTTTTCTATCAAAACAACTCACTTTTTGTTTCACTTCCATTTTACGCTTTTTAGTATTCCTATATGCTTCTATAAAACCCTACGGTTTGTTTCCAATTTTTTTAATCTCCGGTTTTGTTGATAGCTTGTAAGCTTCTGTTGTTATATTATCAAACAATTGAGGTTGTACATTACAGAGATTATTAGCAGAACACTCATTTATAGCTTCGTTATTACCATTTGATATAGCAAAAATATCATCTTTCAAAATGGTTCTATCCTCATTTTCTTCTATTGCACATAAAAATTGATCATCGTTTCAGTAACTGTAAAAACTGTTTACACTTTAGTTTATGTTCATTTAGAGTTTCAGTTAACAATTTAGTTATCTTTTGAAGTTCCCATATTTTCAGGTTGTCCGTCATTTTTGCCTGAAAAATGGATTTTAAACTATATGCAACCTTAGTTTGCAGAAGTGATATACACAAAAAAATGGTTATATAATGCAAACCAAATAATCTAAATACAATGATTATTGTAAATACTGAAAATACCATTATTCTCAATGAAGTGGAAAACAATTTGAATGTGCAGTATTGACATCTTGAGAATCAATTTGTTGTATGAGAAGGTTTTGGTGGTCTTTATGCAAAAGATGGAAATATCAGATTGTATATTATGATTGACTTGGACTGCTTAGGCCAATTAGAATTCAAGGAAAGGCATGAAGAACAATCGAATGTTTTCCTTTTTTTCATGCGCATCTCTTAACTTACAGGTTACAAGATCTGTTGATGAATAGAAATCAATTTTTCCTTCAATCTGAAAGAGTTAGTCATTATAAAGGTGATCGTGCTGCTGTAGAAAGGGGGCAAGTGTATATGATGATTAAGTTGATTGTCTTATTTGGTTTCATTTTTGGTTTAGAAAAGATTATATACTTATTAGTATTTAATCTAAAATTAAAGAAAGACCTTAATGATAGAGTACTTTTTAAAATAACGGCTGTTGTTGAGGCAGCTGCCAATGATGGAAATATAAAATATGAGATAATTTGTGTGTAGCTTCAGTTGACACTTGTAAATATAATCGAATAAAAAAATCTTAGAGGATTAAATAAAAAAGATTGACTATAGATTTTATGGACCACAGAAATCATATTATAAGACTGTAATGCTTTTATCAAAGGCATTTAACCTCTTATATTTGTCCAAGGATTGGAAAGTGGAATGAAAAGACCACATTAGATGATAGGTGCATTTGAGAATAATAATTTTAATGAGCAAACTCATGATGCAAATATTTTCAATGAGACGAATATGACTGAATCTTATTGTATAATTAGTAGTGAGTGTTATCCTGGAGATAGAAAGAATAATGATTATGGAACAAGCGGTTGATTTTAATTAAGCATTTAAAGACATTATAATATTAAAGAGATTATAATGAATTAACACACAGTATAAAACCATCTAAAAATCCTAGTTTACTTAGACGTACTGACAGAATAAATATCATTGATACTAGATATCAAATTGATGATATTGGTCGACAACCTCTTTTACTCAATTTCAGATTTGTTGTATTTGTTAATTATATTATTTTTACGCATTAGTTTTAACTTGAAAGGTTTTTAGTGTTAGTAGTGAAGGTAGTAAGGTCGTTGATAAAGTCTCGTGGAGACGTCATTGAAACTGCTTCACAGAGGACTGTAGGTCCATAGTTTTATAGAAACTGATAGTCCAGGGATTATCATCTCGTAGTTGCAGTACAAAAAGTTGAGTGGTTTTAATTTGTTTTTCACACTAGGAAAAGTGTAAATCTTATGCTTGATTATAAAAGAGTAGCAGTTAAAAATGTTATTTGGACGCTAAGTTTCTGTTTTAGTAAAATTTGTTAGTTTATACGTAATTATATGCAAGTATTGGATAAAAAGTGCGATTCAGACGCTATTTTCCGTATTGAAAATGGTGGCACCCGTTTGTTTTTCTTTTTTGAATAGCACTTTTTATGCACTAATCATACACCATTTTTTTGAACAAAAATGAGTTTTTGAAAATTTTGTCTCCTCTTTTTTTTGGAATAACATTAAGTCAAAATGTGGATTAGCGGTGTCGAAATATGATGTGCAAACGTACATCAAAAAGTTTCTCTGCTGTTGATGATAATATCATTTTTGGACCGTAAAAATTTGTTTTTGTTTTTTTTTCATTTTTGCAGGATGATGTTATGAATTTCAGTTCTGGCCCGCTATAGATAAGCCTTTCGAAGACTTTCCGTAGTTATTTCTATTTATTTGTGAGGGAGGACAAGTAATCAGTAATCTTGTGGTACTCTCGCCTTATTTTTGGAGATTAGTCAACGGAAGAATAACATTCGGTTGCTTCTGTTGAATAATTTATACGTTTTATTGTTCCCCATATCAATCAATTTTGCTTAAACCACTCAAGTTAGCTTTGTTGTTATGGTAACTTCGTTTCAATTTTCAGCTCTTACAGAATTAAACCCCCTATTTTTATTACCAATTGAAATGATTTCAAAAGCAGCGAAACATTAAAGTCTCCTTTGTAAAAATTAATATCTGGAGCTATTTTTATGGGTCATTTATTTATATCAACATTAAGAAAATTGCAATTAAGACAACTTGTGAAAATAATCGGTTTATTTGAACTGGTGATAATTGTTTGCAAGGGTTCAACACCTAACGGGCATGGGTAAATAAACCCCAGATTTTCCGTGGAAAATATAAAATGACCAGACGCGAAGTACACTTAAAAGAAAAAAAATTAATTCTTCAAGCATTCCCGAAGTTCATAAAAGTTCATAAAAATCGCCTAATCCAAATAAACTTTGTGAGATTCAACATGCACCCTACAAAGCACACTTTTATTGTTTTCGAATTGAAAGGGAATGTTATCACTTATCAGTTTGTACAAAAATTTCAAACCAAGGGGGTGAATTATTGACAGTAAAGCGACAAATTAAAAATGAGCGTAGGATTTGAATTTTAATCTATTTTAGATTGCATTTCAGACTCTGAAGCGGGCTATTGTAATCCACACTAATACTGTTGCAGTGTGGGCAAAAATAGTGGGAAAAATAGTTTGTCATGTAGATCCCACACATTCGAACTGCAGATGGAATGAAGGGGGGAAATGTTTCATGTTTGAGTAGAGGAGATTTGATTGTAGTTTAACAGTTTCAGGACAATAAACCAGATCACAGATGACAAATTTAGTACTGTGAAAATAAAACTTCAGATAAGTACACGAAAATAATATCAATAATCAGATATAATCCATCGTGGGAGATAATTGTCGTGTAAAGATAGCAAAACGAAGTATATTGACATCCGAAGTCTTTTATTTAGTACAAAATATTTGCGTAGAAATTTGCTTAGAAATCTGCTTGTCCCAATTTAACCCCAAGTAGCTCTTTTCTGCTTCTGTGTGTCATCGCGTTTGCGAGACAGACGCTTCCGACAGTTTTATATCTTAAATATACAACTAAAGAGTAAACATAGAAATGCCACAATTTTAAATGCAAAAAGGAATAAATTATCAATTAGAAAAAAAACGCAAATTTATTTTTGAAACTAATTCCATACGTGGCAGCCCAAAATTTCTCCTTTTTGCACTGTCTTCCTCCGTAAAATAATGTTTTAGTTTCCCTGAAAACTTACCGTCACTTAATTTCGGATTTATTACATAAAAAGGTTAAAAATTTCGCAGTGCTGTTTTAAAAAGGACAGAAAAAAGCATATCTAGAGAAACAAAGGAGTTGTGGCTACGAACAGTTTTTTTGCTGTTATTTTTAAAAATAAATTTAGCATTTGGAAGACTAAAAAGTGAACTTGAAATTTTCGTCCCTGTTCTCTCTGTTAAAAAAAATTTAAAAAATCCAATTATTTTTTGATCCCAAAATTTCTTTCTGAAACACAGTTCCTTTCATTAAATGAAGTTGAACAGAAAAAAAGGTACAAACCCTAAAATACATAAAACATTAAGAATATATTTTGCAACGTTTGGAACATTAAAATACTAAAAAAATATATTGGAAGCTAAGAAACTAAAAACAATGAAAAATTAAATAAAGGTCCTTCAACAATTCTCTGTATTCCAATGCCTATGGGTCCTTCAGATATTCCTCGAAATAGAATTTTTTCAGAAAACCTTTAACGTTTTCAACCTTATCGAGTTCTTGTCTTTGTTCATATTGAACTTCATTGTACAATTTCATGGCTTGCAGCATCAATGATTTATCGAGGAATTCCGAATTACTTTTCACAGCCGGATAAAATTTTCCTGTTCTCGCATTCTTGTTGCAATTGGAAGTTTGCAATACATTGTTGCTGCTGAGAGCTTGTAATCGTTTCCTAACATTTTTCAAGAAAAATACCATGAATCGATATTTGAGAAGGAATTCAACAGGCATGATTCTATTTTTAAAGCAGTCGAGCGATCATACTTTTTTTGAAACACACTTTTATTCCCCAAATAAGTTGTTTTTCTAAAGTTATCATGAGATTTGTTTTGATACCAACGAGCATAAGAGATGATTTTTGAATGTGACTTAAAACAAGCGCGTTCAATAGTGTTACTCTAGTTTTTATGGGAAAGCAGTTCCTTATATCTTTCAAGATTTTGATGCTGCACGCCATTCTGGATAGTATTCTTTCGATGTCTTCTTTAAATTTTAATTTGTTGTCCAATTAAATTCCGAGATATTTTACCGACGACGATTCTCCTATGTTCACACCGCTAACATTGAGATATGATGGAATTCGTGTTTTTTTGGTGGAGCAAACACGATTTATTCTGTCTTCTTATTGTTCATCATTAATTGATGTGATTGGAAGTAATAACACAATTCTTCAATGTTTTTTCTTCCAAATAATTTCTGGATATATTTTCATTGGTATGAGAAGAATAGAGGAAAGTGTCATCGGCGTACTGGATTACTTGACATTTGTCTTTATCAATAGTTCTATGAAGATCATTCACATAAATGTTGAACAATAATTGTCCTATTACTGTGCTTTATGGCACTCCTCTGTTATTTAAAATCCAGTGGGACTCATTTCCTGAGAAAACTACCTTTTGAGTTCTGTCTTTCAAATAGGATCTAATCAGTGTAGATTGTGTAGATGTTCCGTCGAATCAGAAACATTTCAATTTTTCCATTAGTATTTTGTGTGAGATTGAGTCAAATGCTTTTGAGAGATCAAGGATAACAAAAAGGGTGTAATTTGTAAAAGCAAGCGAAATGACGCATCTATTCTAAGCAAAAATCATTTGATAAGAACGCGTGTAAAGAGTACAAAATTTAAAACATGGAGGTTAAAAGAGCAACTCGAGCGGATAAAACGTAGAAGCAACTGTACAGTAAGAATGAAACGTTCGCTTGTGAGCCTCAAGGCGTGTTAACGTTAAAATTATGACAAATGACAAAAAATTCTTGCACTATGACAGATAAATGAGACACAGGGGCCTATTTGTAAGATGTACTGCTTGCATAGAATAATACCAAGCAATTATGGATTGCAAAAACAAATTCACTCTAGGTAGCAGTTTGTAAGACTATTCATAAATTGGTGGTCATGTAGCCACAATTTGTATTTACAAACTGCAACCATACAAGCCCTGGGATGGAACTGATTTGCTCAATGAAAATCGGTACAATTGCAATTCGAGAAAAACTGTGGAAGTGTAGTTTTCAGACGTTATTTTCTTTTATATTTTTATAGATTTCCTGCAGCAGTATTGTCTTATTTTAGTTTTTTGACGCATATTTGATGTAAGATCAAGCGCCTAACACGTTTTCTAATTTGTTTTTTTTGGTAACAGAAAATCAATTTGCCAGTCTTAATAAGTATTGCTTTTAAACAAACTATTCAAACAGTTTTAGTTGTACCTGATCTTGATTGTTTTTAACCTAAAAGGATTGTAGCTCTAGTTTTTGAAAAATTTGCTCTTAATTCTTTGAACTTGATTAAAGAGTTTTTGCACCAGAAAATGAAACTCGCAAATCAGAACACAGTTTTGCTTGTTTTGTTTTCCAAAAAACTACAGTCTGCTAAAAATTAAAAATTTGTCATATGAAGAAATTGAGATAATATGAGGCTGCAGAATCAAAGAATCATAACTACCTTCGAAAAAGAGCCAAATTGTTCCAAGAATAACCCCAAATTTGAAGACAAATCTAATAAAGCCACTATAACCTGGAATCATCCTAGTTTAATTGATAAATTTGTAATTAAGTTTCATAAATGCACATACGCAATATACAGTGAATGATTTTTTTTGCAACAAGTAAATTAAAATTATACCCATACGGTTAAAAATACCTGAAACAAAAAATATTTCAAATCATTCAAACAAAATAGTATAATAAACATCAACAATTTTCTCACACAAAGAATCACATAATAAAATTTTCTTTCGATTGTTTTCTTACTAAAAACAAAAATAACTTTTGAAAGCTCCTACGTTACTATTCAAAGAAATTTTTTCATGTTGTGAGAGCAAGAAATCATTCAACGTTTTCTTAAAGACGTTTCCATTTTTTGACAACCGAAGCCACTGTGGTAACTTATTCCATTTTTGTACGCATTGACGAACAATCGAATTCAATCCAAAGCTGGTTTTGGCATTTTGTCTAGTTTTGAATTGTTTTGTTCGAGTATTTTGATGAAGACTCAGATACCCGTGAAAATTTTCAGAATTTTCTGGCCTAGCGATATCATAATGAAATTTGATTAGCAACATTTTTGCTATTATTAGCTCAGCTGGTAGGGTCTTTGTCTGGATTAGCAGATCTCTCGCTTTGTCATACTCTTTGCGTAGAAAGCACACCTTTATAACCCAGTTAATCTGTCGATTAATGCGTTTTAGGTTTTTTGCAGATAAATTTTGAAAAAATATTGCCGAAAATGATAAGTGTGAAAGCACAAGTGATTTTAAAAGAAGAATGCGCGCGTTCAGGGGAACTTGATGTCTTATAAGATAAATTGATCTCATAGCATGAGCCATCTTTTTCAAGGTTTTATTCAGCTGCTCCTCGAAACTAAGATTCCTGTCAATTTGAATACCAGGATAATTGCAACTTTTTTATGTCAAAACTAAATTAGCATCCCTTCTTCTACGTATTGAAAATTTTATTTTTGGTGCAAAGTTTCTGTTTTTAGTCAAATTTCGAAAACAATGTTACCCCATTGGACCCCTACACCAGCGTTCTTACCTTCGGGAAAAATGAGCTATTATGATACGCTCCTTTAGTAGACATCCCATCTGAGCTCCAACTCAGTTTCAAGGATTAAAAAATATCAAAAAAACACAATCTTTGCTCAGTTTCTCTCTCTCTCTCTCTCTGATTTTAAACGCAAATGCTTTTAGAAACGTGGAAACAAATCGCAATTTGAGATTTTTTGTGAATCATTGATGGAAGTTATTCACTTCACATTGAAAATTCTGGTACATTGCCTTTGCATATTGTCTCAACTTCATTGCAGGACAAGAACGCCAAAGTGGGGGAAGAATTGTGAAAACAAATTGTTTTCAAAAACTCGAATAAAAGCAAAATCGCGTCAAAAATTGAGTTTTTTTGCATCTTAAACTTATATGATGCTAAATTATTTCTGACGTTCAATTTCTGTTTTTAACAGGCATTTGCCTAGTGTTTTGCGGTACTTAGTTGCCCCCCTGAGTCTAAGTTTTGTTCCCTAGATAGTTGCCTGACTTAGTTTCTCACTGGTACTAGCTGCATCTCATTTTTGACTCTTCAAATAAATTTTCAAATAAATATTTTTTGATTTCATTTTTAAGAACACAAGAACATAAATCCAAGGAGTCATCAGTCTCTAAGTCGCAGTTTTTTCACCCAAAAAATATAAGAAATGTGTAGAGAGAACTTGAGAACAAAATAGGTCGAAGACAATCTTTTGAACTTGATGCTTCTTGATACTGATACTGCTGCTGCAAATTTTCCAGACTAATATATATATATATATATAGGTTTTTCTTTATGTAATAAATGTTTTCATTTCTTCCGACTCCTTCTAATTGAAATATATAATAAGTTATAAAAAGGAACATATTTTAAATTCCTTTTACTCAGAACAAATTTTGAAATGTTTAAGCTCCTTTTTCAAGAGTTGTGGCCTGTTTAGATATCAGAGCACTTGAATGGAAACTTAAGTGTTTAATGAGATTGTATTTCATTTATTTTTGAAAAATTACCTAAGTGTTGTAGCCGCAAAATTAGGTAAAATGGGGGTGAAATGGTTGCATTTATGTAGGATCTATGCTCAAGCGTAGATGTTACATAAATTCAAGGCATTAACCGCTACCCCTACATAAATTTGGGTTTTTTTGCCGTATATATTACATAACTCTGCGTTAAATTGAGGGTTCATCTCATATAATTTTGCGTTTCAAAGCTTAGTTCTTTCATCATTTTGAGCTTAATAGTTTAGCGTTGATTGTATATTATTGTGGGGGAATAGGTATGCGGTTTGTGTGTGTGTGTGTTTGTGTGGTTTTTGCGGGGGGGGGGGGGGGTTGGCGATAGGTAGGAGGGGGAGGGGGAAGTTTCTTACGTGGGAGAACAGGGGTTGGTTAGGTTACTGATTTTGGGGCCTCCAAAAAATTTCGTCAACTTCATGTTAGGTGCATGGAAAACTCAGTTTAACTCATCTTGCGGTCTCTAGTATTAAACGCAAATGAAAATTTATTATTAGCTTAAGAAAAATGAAAACAAATCGCAATTTGAGAATTTGTGAATCTTTGATGGACATTCTGGTAAGTTACCATTGCGTAATGTCGCAATTTCTTTGCAGGACAAGAACGCTAGTGTAGGGTTTTAAAAACTTGATAAAATTCGAAATCGCGTCAAATTGAGTTGTTTGCATGCTAAACTTAAGTGTTGCTAAATTAATTCTGACGTTCAATTTAAGTATACACCAGGCATCTACTTAGTGCTTTGTGGTATTTAGTTGCCCTCCTCAGTCTAAGTTCTATCCCCTAGCTATTTACCTGCCTTAGTTTCTCACTGGCACTGAATGCATCTCATTTCTGACTCTTTCAAAAAAAATTTATAGAACAATACAGACTAAATCAAACGAAGATTTTCCTCTTATGTAAAAAACTAATCTGCTATTTCGACTCCTCATAAAAGAAACATATGATCATACATGTATTTAAAACCCGGGCCGACGTGTCAACGCTAAAACGACAAATTGGTGGTGAACGCGTTGGTTGTGAATGCGTTGAATTCTTGTAGGATCTACGCTCAAGCGTAGATCTTATATAAATTCAAGGCATTAACGGCTACTCCTACATAATTTTGCGTTTCGAAGTGTGGGTGTTTCATAATTTTGCGTTTAGTTTAGCCTTAATTTTACTTAAATTGGTGGACTAGGTATTGATTTATGTGTGAGTGTGTGTGTGTGTGTGTGTGTGTGTGTGTGTGTGTGTAAACCGCAAAGTTATGTAGGATCTACGCTTTGAAACGACAAAAATTAAATGCAACGTGATGTTACAGTCCAATTTATAAGGAGTGCGGTTATTAAGAAACCTAAGGTACTGTGGCACAGTGGTAGAAGAGGTGACAAACATGCTGCAGGGCAGCCGTTATACAGTCTATTAATCCAGAGGTCTACGCGTTCAATTTTCGTAAGATCAACGCTAAATTCAACGCAAAATTAGCTAAGATCTACGCTAATTGCAACGCAAAATTATGTAAGGTTTACGCTTAGAAACGAAAAATTAAGCAAGATAAGCGGTAACTAGCGTTGACACGTCGGGAAATTGGCCACGAATTTCTTGCATAATTTTGCGCTGAACTCGTTGAATTTTTGTCTCTAAATTCAATGCACTCAACGCAAAATTATGTAAGAAAACAGCGCAGAATTTGCGACTTGTCAACGCTAGTTACCGCTTATCTTACATAATTTTGGCACAAAAATCCTCGACCCGGGAATGCTTCCTGCAAGATTTTCCTAATTCTTACAGATTTTTAGTGCCGGGGCAGCATGCTGCAACATGTTGAAAATTTTCAATGATTTAATGTTGACACTTTTGAACAGTCGCTATTACAGAGCAGATTGCATCACATTATATTGGAAACGTGCAATTATAAAATATGACATTGTCCTCGTTGACCGCTTAATTCATTATTACATAAGTTGTTTTGTCACATTTTCGAACTGTCGCCTGATTATGCAATCAGCATTGATTATATCGAACATCCGATTGCAAACAATTTTCTCGTTTTGTCCAATCTGGGTGACATTTTCCATTCTTGCTAATCTTTGTTCCATAAAAATAACTGCGCGGTATGGACTCAAACAAACTTAGCACTGAATCATTCATTTTCAATTCTGAATTTTTACGCTGTCCAGTATTGTGATCATGCTATGATTTAGGCTTATCATGGTACATTAAAGAAGAAAAAAGATCTCTAAATTTGGTCTGGAGTCTGGAGAATTGTAAAATTCCATCAGGCAAGTATGAAAGAAAGAGGGTGGGGGTTAATAACTAGGGTCTCAAGGGACCGAACGCAAAATTTAACCTGGCCTCCGAGTGTACATTAAACGCATTAAACTGAATCATGTGGTAATTTGGTGCTTTGAAATACACTTTTGAACCTAAATTCTTCGGTGCGGCTCTACATAATTAAAGCTCTTTGTGTACCATAATGAGCTCTCTTCCAAAACCCACCCTTCAGTCGTAAACAAACTGTACCCAAACACAGAGGCTGGTATATTCATTTGGGCGAGTGAACATTAGATCGAAAGAACTGTTCATCGAAATTGAAAACTGTCCTTATCGCTTAAATTCAGTCGGTATTAGGCTTAAAAGTGACATTAATTCTCTTGGCCATACCTCAGTTGTTTGTGGATCTTGATATAAATCTATCAAAATCAAATCGGTTTGAATCCATTTTTAATTTCTCATTGTTTTATCTTAAAATGCGTTCTTTAAACTGGTTGGTCAGTTCAAATTGAAGTTAAAAATTTGAGTTCGATTTACTGTTCAAATATTTGCTTTGGTTAATCTGTCTTTCGATGTTGTGTGATAGCATTAGCATTTTGCTTGGACAGCAAGTTAGGGTTATGGCTAAGGGTGCGAGGGAATTATAAGCAATGCTATAGGGTATTTGACAATGGGGTAGACAGAAAATTATGGTCGGATTAAGGTAGGGTTAAATTTCAGGGTACTTTTCAATCTGCCCTGTCTTAGCTTCAAGCATATAAAGAAGGCTGTGCTAAATCTAGGATGAGAAAGGAGATATTTCAAACAGTACCAATATTTGATGGCTCTATTCAAAACACATATGTTGTCTTACATTTCTCCTCTGATTCATGCAGTCTCCAAATTGTCAAATTCAGACTAATAAGAAAGCTCATTTGAGTGTCTCGTCACCCACAAATTTCAACTCCTCCTTTTCATGGTTGCCAAACTATTTCTCAAAACATTGGTAAAAGTTTATCCCGGCTATCCAATTTCAACTGACCAGAAATTTGTTCAAAGTTAACACGCAAAGCCACTGTAAATTGTTTCCAGGTTGAACAACTCGGCTCAAACCCTTTCAAGGCTTTATTTAATGTCAATGATTTTGCAAACTCAGAAGTCCGGCTCTGTATATGTTTAGTCTGTAGCGGTGGTATGTTAGAAGTCTACTTCGAAGCTCCAACTCAAAACTATTGTCATATTTCAAGTTATCATGTGTAGTTCAACTTTCCAAGATAATCCCGCTCAGCTCATTCCAAGTAATCATTCGATTGAAATGAGGCAATCTGGCAAAATCAATAATAACTTGTTCATCTGCTTTGATTAAGATAGTTATGAACAACTGTTGGTTATCTGGACAACTTTTCCCATCCCCAACTTTAAGTACTTTTATAGTTGTAAAACCGACGGAAATTTAAACAACTCCGAGAATCTTGAAAAAGGCGACCAATGTCCAATGTCGGGTTAGACTGAGATCTACGATAGATCAGCCTGCTATGATGAGACTCCTATCTATATATTGTAGCAGATGAAATACTGAATGTACACCTCCAATCAATCAGAGACTGAGACTACTCTATTCTCTTATATATAGTGCTTGCATGCCTGACTTCAGTCAGTCTAGTAGAAGTAGATAGTTGAATCTCATGTGAATCGATTAGTTGTACTGTAAACATCCTAGGTGTTATATTCTCATCCATGAAAAATTAATTTAATGCAATTGAAAATTCAGCTAATAGAGCCCAAAAACCAACGGGCTCTGCACTCTGCCATTTTAAGGGCAAAAATGTCAATTTCTTGAACAAAAATATTTCTTTGTTGCGTCATATTTTTGGTGCCATTTTTTTTCCTAAACGCAGAGAAATAACTGCAAAGAACGACCACTATTGTTCATTTTGGCGATGAGTTTCTTCCGATTGTTTCAGCTTTGAAACCCAATGAAATAGCTGATCCTATCTTTTTTGTGATTCAAAACTAATTGTAACACGTTATTAGAGTTTTGAAAATTAAGCATTTATCAACAAAGCTAGTGTATCTTTTCGAGTTTTTTGGAGTTATCTAGATAAAGTAATTCGAAAATATTTTTGGGAAATTGATCTGACAACCAATCTTTGTACTCTAAATGAATTGTTTCTCAAAAGAAAATTTAGCTTTTTTGTTACAAAAGAGATGACAAAATAACCAAGACGACAAAATGACTCGAGATGCGAAAATGCAGAAAACTTCACAAAAATATTACAAAAGCACAAACTTTTGAAGCCATTAACGTTAAAGGTAATAAAACACACAATCGTCAAAGTTTAAGAGTAAACTTAATCTCACGATATCAAGGCAAAGGTAATTCGTTCCTAAAACGTTCTAGGCAAAAAGCAACATAAACTTGAAGCGGCAAGTTTAGCTTTTCTTTTTGGCAGATCTCAGTCTTAAGATTGGTCACCAATTCAATCTAGGTCACTCCAAACCGAAAAATATTAAAAATAAAACCGCCTTATCTAAAACATTTCATAATCAGCTTTACTTAAAATTATGTTCTATAAACTTTTTCTCAGCTTTCTGCGTAAAATAAAACGCATTTTATGCCTATTTGATAGTTTAGAAAAACTCGATTCTCATTGGCTAAATAAGACGCTTTTTTCCGCTAGATAAGTTGCTCTTTTATTCACTCGATAACAAAGTTCATCAGCTATTTTTTGAATACTATATAAAATTCATTTAATATTATTTTTATTTTCTACGTCAATATATATATATATATATATATATATATATATATGTATATATGAATATATATATATATATATATATATATATATATATATATATATATATATATATATATATATATATATATATATATAACAGAGGTCATCAGCTATTTTCTGAATATTCTATATATTATTCATTTAAGTATTCTTTTTATCAGTCAATTTATTAATATAAATATGTATATATTAACTTGGGTCTCATTTAATAATCAATGGACTTGTTATTAATGCAAACTTTTAAGGGACATCAAAAAGAAGCACAAAAATCTAACAATAAAAAATTTCTGAAGAAAACGCTTGCTGAACAAGATATAAAACATCGGCTGTATATGAACAATTAATAGGTTAAAGTTTAAGTCTCAATATTCTATATATTATTCATTTAAGTATTCTTTTTATCAGTCAATTTATAAATATAAATATGTATATATTAACTTGGGTCTCATTTAATAATCAATGGACTTGTTATTAATGCAAACTTTTAAGGGACAACAAAAAGAAGCACAAAAAACTAACAATAAAAAATTTCTGAAGAAAACGCTTGCTGAACAAGATATAAAACATCGGCTGTATATGAACAATTAATAGGTTAAAGTTTAAGTCTCAAAAAAGCGGATGAGGCCTATAATTTATCAGACTTTATAAGTTAACCGAAAGAAAAAAGGAAAAACTTTGAAAGCAAATTAAAAAAAATAATTCGAACTCTTAGCTATCAACTGACTTGGTTGATAGCTTAGAGTTTTAATAGGTTCCTTGAATCAATTCCTTGCATTGAATAGGTTTCTTGGCCTCAAGAAAGGGAAGCTTTTGAGACATCACTAATCAGAAAACTTCTTACGACTACATAATAAAACCAGTTAGGGGCAAAAACCCAAAACTCAATTGAAAAGTGCCTGAAGGCCGTTAAAAGTAAATGCTACTTTGCGATCATTTTCTTTACGTTCAACTAACAGTGTTTTCGAAGCAAATAGTAACTTTCAGTTTTATTGTTATAAGCTGAAATGGCTTCTAAAAAGAAACAAAATTATGAACAAAAGTCAAAAAATCTCAAAGTTTTAGGAAAAACTAGTAGAATTAAAGTTATAAAACAAATTTGTAGACGATGAAAACGCTAATCAGCATGATTTTTGATTGAATATTAAGGATAACTGACCTGTTGGTAGCGGAAGAGAACTGTAGGATTACGGAATTTAGTTTAAATACGGCTAACGTCCAATTTTTTTCAAAATTTTATCTTCAACGTCCCAACAACCATTAAGTATGCATTCAAAGCATTAAGTAGGTTCACTTATTTCTTTTTACAAAGCTAATTTTTTTACTAACTATTAAGGCTAAGACATGGGACTAGATATATGCAACAAATGCAGGCAAAACTGAAAAACAAAAAAAACCATTAAACAAGAAAACACAGAATCGAAAACAAACAAAAAATTTGAAGAAAGGTTCCCTGAAAATAAAATAATTGTTCATTAAGCAGAATTTTGTTATAAATGGCATTTTTAAATTTAAATGTACTTTGAGTTGAAAAAGGACTTGTCTCTAAATGGCGCGAGCAAAACCAAAAAGAAATATCAAAATAAGGTCAAAAGCCCTCTCCAATAGAAATCGAATCTTATAGATTGTAAACTTCCAGATGAGACCAAAACTATTTTGCTGCTTTTTTTGCTGCTTCGTTTTGAGGAACACAAAATTTTTCCTAATTTGATCAAAAATAAACAACAGTTTTGAATTCAGATTTTGTTTACCAAAAACATAGGAAAAAGAAAAAAACAATTTGAGTATATAGTTCTTCTCCCCACGAAGTGGGGTTGAAACAATAAATTGATTTTGCTGTGGTTCTCTGACTATGAGTTTTTTGCTTGAACGTATCCTAATACAGTGTATGTTTGCCTCCAATTTTCGTTAGGAGCCTGAAAAATACTGTGCATGCCTTACCAATACCTATAAAAAGTTAAACAAATTCAGTTTGTTTTTTTTTTCATTTTAAAACTTTATTATTGTTTCCAAGAAATTGATTTAAAAAAACGTAACACTTAGCATGCAGATCTGACATTTTGAGAAAATGAAAGACAAATTCTGCAGTTTTTGAGCCTCTGAAAATCTGCAAGCTTGGTTTCTGGTTCCTTTTTTATTTATTTTATAGTTTAGTTAAAAAGTACTGCTGAAATTATAAACAATTAATTATTTTTGCTTTTTCTGAAAACATTAAAATAATCTCAAACTTTTTCAGATTCCCTCAAAAATGTTATTTGATAGATTGAAATTTTCTATTCTAATTATAACTTGCAAATATGTATAAATTTTCCGAAAGGGAAGTCGTCAGATCAGTTTTTCCATCATTGTGTGTTTCAGAGATGTTGGAATGTAATAGATTCATGAAAAGAAAATGCTGGACTCAATTGTTTTTTTTCCAAAGGAGTCTCTCTCTCAGCCCATGAAAAGACCGTGCTCGTCTTTAATTTGCTATGAAAAGAACCTATATGGACTCCCGAAGTACTTTAACTCGACTTTAACTAGGTGCTTTAACAATCGTTTCATACAAAAGAAACAACGACGAAAAAACGAACAAAACGACGATTAACACGTAAGGTCTTTGATGGTTTTTGTCTAAGGAAAACGATTAAAAAACGACGATTTCTTAAAAGTGAAAAACAAAATTCCTCAACACGTGTGGTCAGTGCATTTGTATAGTCAATATTGCCCCTTCCCCCCTACAAGGCTTTTCAAGAATTTTGATAACTGTAAAGGTTGGCGTGCCTAGATGCCTATACGACAGATGGGATGGAGTTCCGATGGGAACAGGAGATGACAAATGGCACCAACCCCTCTTCCTCCTCGGTGACTCTAGACAAGACCATAAACCTGCCTCAATTTGACCTCATCAACCTCACATACTTCAACTGTACCAGAGTTTACACCACAGGTACTCACCACGTCATCAACAGTACACTTCAAAGAGGGCTATGAACAAATGAACAAAAATGATCAAGTCTATAAATCTTGTTAATTTTTCCCTTCTGATGGATGAGGTGCTACCCTAGTTGAGAGGTCGACTTTATAAAGTCGACCTGGGGGGGGGGGGGGGGGGGGGGGGGTATTTCTTACTTTATTTCCCTAGGTTGACTTTACAGCAGTTGCATAACTCATCATCTTTCCAAAATTTGTTATAACAAGTTATTGAAAGATGATGAGTTATGCAACTGCTGTAATAGCAACAAGAAATTATTACAACATCAGCTACTGTTTCAGGGTTACCACAATGATTACAACTTTTTGATTTAAATTAAAGCTGTCCAACGACATCCTATATGGTCTTCAGGTTCCTATCCATGCTTGGAGGCCCGTTTCTACCTGTCTCGTCAGATGGGCTACTACATCATCCAGACATACATCCCCAGTCTCCTTATTGTCATCCTGTCCTGGGTCTCATTCTGGATCTCAGCCGAGGCCTCTCCCGCCCGAGTGGCTCTCGGAATCACAACTGTCCTCACTATGACCACACAAAGCTCCGGTGCCCTGCAGTCGTTGCCGAAGGTATTTTTTGCAATCCCATTGGATTGCAAGATTTGTCGTGGATCATTAACACTTATATCATTACATAATAATAATAATAATAATAATAATAATAATAATAATAATAATAATAATAATAATAATAATAATAATAATAATAATAATAATAATAATAACAGTAATAATAATAATAATAATAATAATAATAATAATAATAAAAATAATAATAATAATAATAATAATAATAACAATACTAATAATAATAATAATAATAATAATAATAATAACAATAATAATAATAGTAATAATAATAATAATAATAATAATAATAATAATAATAATAATAATAATGATAATAAAACAATAATAACAATAATAATAATATTATTGATAATAATAAATATAATAATAATAATAATAATAATAATAATAATAATAATAAAAAAAATAATAATAATAATAAAAATAATACTCATAAAAATACGCAATAAATTACTTGTTATGGAACACAGCACAAAAACTACAATCACTTGCATTTTACATTGTTCCATAATGTATTGCACAAAACAGTAAACAGTTGAACTATATGATAAAGTATAAAAAAGTATGTAATCAAGAAATAACTTCAAAAACAATAAAAAATCTTTTTGTTTGAAACCCACAAGATATTTCCTGACATTAATTGTGCTTCTATTAAAAAAGAGCCATTGCTTTGTAGACCTATTTTTATTACACTGTGTTTAAATTTGGCCCTGCTACTAATAATTTGAACGCCTTAGAATTAATACGAGAAAACTATATTGTCTTCCATTCTTCTTTTTATAAAACTAGATCTAACAGTTCTAGGAATTTCATCCCGAATGCGCTCCAACACTAACTTTCTCGCTTTCATACGCACAAAGTCCATGTACGGCTTATATTTTATACTTACCGTGATTGTACTAACTAATTATGTACTTGTGACAAAGAAAAAATATTGTTCGAATAATCCTTTTTTAAATTTTAATAATTTTTTCGACGGTGTTTTGAACAGTTTACAAATGCTAAATTCCAAACTTGTGTCCACAATATAATACAATAGTTATAAAAGAGATGAAGTTGGTCTCTTATTAAAACATCTCTCATTTGTCGAATCACTTCGACATTTCCTGAATTTTTACTGAATAAAAGAAAACATAATCAATTAAATTTAATTCTTCATCAATAGTAACGTCAAGTTATTTAGCAGATTCCATTTTTAAGTTACTTGTTCAACTAGAAATACATATTTGCCGCCTTTGTTGTTTGTTATGAAAAACAAAAATTTTTGTTTTTGCTGGATTAAAGAAAAGAGTTCAATACAAAAAGTCCACTTCTTTAAACCTTAAACTCTGGCGCAAAATAATATAGAGCACTCTATTGCCTCTGATTAGCGCAATATTGTCCAATTATTGTGTATGATGAACAATTAGGGCCCAAAAATTATCCCTGTGGTACCCTACAAAAATTTTTATGCATGAATTTGATGCCAATCACTTGTGCGAAAAGTAATCTCTCACAAAAATTGGAGTTCAATTGGTGTAACGTTTTACCCTTTTTTCAGTAGCGCTCAAGTTTTGTTTTTCCAGAAGCAGTTTTAAGTTAACGGTATCCAAAACTTTTTTAGTGATACTAATTACCTCAAGCGTCTGGATAATAGCATCCACACTACCTCCTTTTTTCTAAACCCGTATTGCTCTGGTTATCACAAAATGTAATAATCGAAAAATTGTAGAATTCAAGTGTGGATCACAAGAAGTTTTTCCATTTTTGCTATAGCTCATTTTGTCTGGGTCATAAGAAAATGGCACAATTTTGGCCCCTTTGATGGGAAACAAATCCTTTTCTCTGCTCATTCTGATTCAAATTGTAAAATATGGCGATCTGGTATGCGATACAACGTTTGTATAAATGTAACTAATATTGTCCTTCTCCGTAGATGTTTAACTTTTGAGAGAACGAATTGTTTCGAAAGTTCTAAGCAGATTTGTAGGCAATTTAACTATCGAATTCAGAGTTCGAGGACTATTAATTTCAAAGTTAACTATTGTTATATTTTCATGAGAGCAACCAACACCAGAAGAGAGTCTACTCTTGACTGAAATTCATTCATCGACATTATCAGAAAATACGGGTTCTTTGTTTTGGAAGTTAGATATTACAGATTTTTATTAACTATGTCCATCTAAAGCTTTCTGGCGTTTCATTGCTTCTTCTTCTTTTTTTTCCAAATCTGGTCTGTTCAAATTGTTGTTGTGCATTCTATACATTTTTCCATTAAATGCAGTGTTCAAATTCTTGTCTCAGTTGATCTTTCCGCTCTATCTCCTTTTGAATAATCTTACTTGGTTTGAAATTCTGATCATTTCTTGTATTAACATTTGTTAGCTGACAAAAAAGTCCTGGCATTTAATAGAAGAATTTGGATGAAATTCTACCATAAATTTAAATCTGATGAGGGCATTGCAAACGTGATGTCGAGGTTGGATTTTAACCATGTGCAAAGTCGTGAATCAAAAATAGGTCTCTTTTTGTACTGTTGAAGTGTTTTTCTCTTTTTTTAAAAAAACTTGCCCTCAATTGGATTTGGTGAAAATTTGCAAAATTTATTTTGAGATCAGATAGTACCCGGGTCGAGGTTTCGACAGAAAAATAAATTAAGAATTGCGGTGAATAGCGGTGAAAATAAAAAATTTTCACCGCAAAGCGCTTGCATTTTTTGGCGATGAAAGCAGTGAAATCGGTGAAATTTTGCAAGATTTGCGGTGAATTTTTTTAAGATTTGCGATTTTTAGCGGTGAATTTTTTTTTCACCGCATTCACCGCAATTCTTATCAAAAAATTAAACTCCCGTACACGGGTTCGAACCTCTTACCTTCTGTATGTCAGTCTCTTCTTCATCCACTGCTCCACCTCACACTTACTCTTAGTATATTCTTTCGGAATTTAAATCAGATTCACTATGCCTTATGTAAAACATATGCGTTGAATTTTTGTGAGATTAGCGATTTTTAGCGGTGAATGTTTTTTTCACCGCATTAACCGCATTCACCGCTAAAAATCTCAAATCTTACATTTTTTCACCGCATTCATTGCAATTGTTACATTTTTTAGCGATTTTTAACGCTCACACCTTGACCGGGGTAGCTCATTTTTTTAAGAAAGTTACGAGGTATCACATTCAAGCTCCCGAGCAATTGAATTGATTTCCCGGAGAACTATTTTAAGAAGTCGGTGATATAAACAGATTTAATTCATTAATTGTTTTAGTCAACCAAACGATCTGACACAGTTTCTTCACCAAAATTTATACCAATAGTTTACAGGCATTAAAACTTTGTGTTAATTGGGCAACAACTTGGTAAAAAAATTTATCGCCATCTTTTCAATAATTTCATTTAACTTAGAAATTGCCACATTGCTGTCTGTATTTATCGTCTTTTCGTTGAATTTTTTAACATTCTGATGCAAATTGGCTGCTGCTAAAATAATTACGAACATTGTTAGACAATCTTTAAAATTTATGCCTCTAGTCTACTTGTGAGATTTTAAACGCGCGTTCTTTTGCTAAGTTTAAACAATAGCCAATTTTAGTGGGGAACTATATACTCAATTTGGTTTTTTTGTTCAATTAAATTTGGCCGATCTATATTTTCATCCCATAGAGCTTTCAGTAGTATCAATGAAAAGCTCGTCCAGTGTAGAATTCGGAATTAAAAAAGATTTTTTTAAATTTCGAGGAGTTAACGAGGCTTAAATTTTTTATCCATGCTGAAAGGGTATTTCTGAACCATCTCATCAAACTTTTCGACGAAAATTTTAGCTAAGTTTTTTTTACAATTCAGCAATTTTTTTAACAAATATTGCACCAATTTTGCAACTTTAGCCCACTTTATTTCAACTTGACGTAAGTATAGACATGAAAATTATTCGAGCAAACTGTGGAAACTCCACAGAGATTTATTTCTACTTCCGTTACTTCAGAGGGTTTTCTAGAATAAAAGTTTTACGGTTTTTTTGCTAAATTTCCACGATAATTAACCAAAATGAATCATTTATTTTTGTTTTTTATTTGTCAAATTATTCACATCTTAAAAAAACTATGAGAAATTACATGTTTGAACAAATAGTGGCAGCATTGGCATGCCTGGTTTTGGGCTAATCGACGAGTCTTACAATCCAAATCTTGTTCTGATTGCTTTTGGGTGCTGTCTTTTTCGGAAATTTTTTCGGTTTTTTTGTTCTTTGATGTTAATTATCGACCAGATTTTTTGAAAATCAAATTCCATTATTGGGTACTTTTAAGTCTTATGACTTAGTATCGTTCTTTGTAATCCAACCGGCTTTAGAAGGAGTTATGGGATAATCTATCTAGTGTGTGTCAGTTGAAATTTTAAGGCTGCCCTAATTATTAGATATTTTTGTTGCTTTTTCTCTTTTATATTTTATTATTGTTAAACAAAATATAGCTCAATTTCTGCAGAGACAAATTTAAATACGTTTTTTGTGAACTATATGTTGGCCATTATTTGAGGCCTTGGGTTTGTTTTATGGAGTGATTCCTTGGCTTTGACTCCATAGTTTTTATTAAGTTTTTTCTTTGATTCTTCAATCTTTGCATAATTTTGTGGTTATTTTTTCTCTTGTTAAATTGGTCACATTTGAAACAGTTCTTATATCCCATTACTGATGTTGCAACAAGTCTCAAGGGAAAAATGCTGAAATTTTTATGAACAGATTATAGTTTTAACGGCTTCGACACCATTTTCTCGCAAAGCTCATGGGAATATTTAAATTTGTCGATATTTTCCGTTCTCTTTTCGGACGTATGACACATTCTATTTAATATCTATCCCTCGTAATAGCTTCCTTTAGTAGTGTAGATAGAAATGTTTAAATATTTCAGACCCTTGCTAATGCTTTTTATGATTTATATTAGTTGATTTCTAACAAAATGGACATAAGTTTAAATTTGAATTCTCCTTCCTTTTCGTCTATTTGATACCTAACCGTTTCATTCAAAATTCACCTCTACTAATATTTTTATTGAAAAAAAGTTCATTTGTATATATCTAGTGTTTTTAGTGAAAAAATTATAGTTTTAACAGTTTCCACATCGTTTTCTCGGAAAAATTGAATTATTTTTTGGACTTTTTTTGACGTTCTTTTTGTAGACATAAGACGTATTCCGAATGCTGGCAAAGACATTCTATGAAAATTTAGGGGAGAATTATAGCCGGTTTAAGTTGTTAGCTGGTGGTTTTCATGCGAAGAATAATAATTTATTTCAAATAAAATTAAGTTAAGTTGGCCCTTTTGTCCTTTTTCTCCTATTGTTTAGTAGTTTCATCAATGGCATGTAATATATCACATTTTTGTGTTGAGAAAACAAAATTGATCATATTTGTTTTTTTGGTTGTGTAGATTATGCTCTACGCGGCTCCGAAACTGTTTTCTCGTAAAATTTAATAAAAATAACTCTTTTGTTTGCTGTGTTTTTCATTTTTGTTGTACGATTTCAACGCTAATTACTAACCTCAATTGTTTCCTATGCTGACGACGTTTGATTGAGAATATTGGACGATTTATTTCGATAGCGTATGGTTTTCACGAGTTTAAAAGTAATTGTTTCAAAATAAAGTTTTTTTTTAAATTTGCCCCCTTGTGTTAGTTTTGGCTTATTATTAAGTAGTCCCACCACTGAAATTGACATATCACATTGTTGATGTTGACAAAACGCAATTGAAAATATCTAATGTTTTCAGTGAATAGATTATGCTCTACACGGCTTCGAAACCGTTTTCTCGAAAAAAATAATTGTGCTGTTTAGTCGTTGAATTAATGAATTAATAGGGATAATTACAGACCTTTATGGCTCTTTATAGATTACAAATAAAGCAATTCCTTGATTTCATTTAAAAGCTAATGCTTTTCCTGACTTTGAAACCAATTCTTTTCAAAAAATTAAAGCTTAATTTTTAACTTGGCCCTTTTCTTCTTATTGTTACCTAGTGTTAATTGAGGGCAGATTCTCTATCTTATCTAAAAACGTACAAAGTTCTTGTTTAGTTTTAGCAGATGCTTTTTCGACTTTTTTAGGTTTTTTTTAAAAGATATTTTGAATTATGGTAGTAATTAATGCTTGTTGTTTATATTTGATTTTGTTATTTGTCTTGTCTCGTAGTCTTTTTATTGGCAGGTCCCGTAGGCCCTCTAACAGGTACATTTTTGTATTTATTTAGTGATTTGAGTTTAAAGCAATTTTTGTACACCCGTTATTGTTTTGGAACTATATATGATTTTGTGAGCTTCGTCCATCTGTTCATCATTTGGTAGACAATTAAGCTAAAAGTGTGGATGAGCGGGGTCGGAACATTATGTGCGAAAGCACATCACCGAGCCTCCTTGTTTCATCTTTATATTTTTTCTGTTCATTAAAGCTTTATTGAATATTGAGTTCATTAGGTACCTAATTTTGTTCTCAAATGTGTTGCAATTACAGCTCTGCTTCTCTTGATTTCATTATGTCAATTTTGCTTTAAAAACATTTTTACTCTTCTACATTCTCCGTTCCTCATAAAATTTTTTCACTGTTTGATAAACTTCTGGAGTTTGGTATTGTATAAAAAACTGCAAAATGTCGTTTTTTTCCGATCTAAAGGCAAATTTTTATTTACTGTTGTACCGATAAAACTCTCGAGGTTTCAATTTATTAGTGTTTGTTTTCTTGAATTTTATCCATTTGTTAATATGCATAATGGAAACGCGGTTTTCATGAAACAATGCTGAAGTTGTGGAATGATGAAAAATGATAATTAAACACCTTTATTTTTGTAACTTGACTGGCATTTCCACTTCTGCTACTACTATTTTTTCCGATAGGTTATAAAAATTTTTTGTATTTTGTAAATCTATGGCTTGAAAAATGATCTGCAACATTACTTGCTGAGATCCACTGATTTGTGGAATGAGAACATTATTACAGTTCAACCCCATTGCTAAAAGAATTTCTGTAGTTTGCGCGCAAGAATTTTTTCTCCAACTTTACATATAAAAATTTAAAACTGAGATTTTTGAAAAAGTTTGACAGAAAACAAACATTTCATTTTGTTTTCTTACTTTATTGTGTGATAAAAGTGTGCTCATTCATGTCAAATGCCACGCACTGAGGCGCACTGACCTTTTTGGAACATTTTGTGCCAGACAAACTTCAGGTTGGAACACGTTAAAAAGAAATGCCAGCATACATTGGCTTGTACTGGTTGTCGTCTTATCCTATGACCTGATTTTATATCCCAATTCAATATTTTAATTACATTATGGTTGCTAGACCTTCTAAGTCAAGTGAGGTTTGGAATTATTTGTATTGTATTAAGTATTCCGTACTCATTTCGAACGTGATGTCTTCCCAGGTGTCCTACATCAAAGCAATCGATTTATGGATGGCGATCTGTCTTCTCTTCGTCTTCCTTGCTCTCATCGAATTCGCTGTCGTCAATCTTTCTCTTCGCAGATGTCGCAGAAAAAAGCGACTACTTCGCCAGCGGAGGCGCCAGTTTTCAAACAACCTCCAAACATCATCACATCTTGTTACGGCATCACCACGCGCGACGTCACGAGCTATTGCATCATCTCCTTCATCAGCAGTGACGTCATCACCTGGAAATTGGCCTGCGGCATCATGCTCCTATGCATCGTACTGCTGTTGCTGCAGACCCAACAAAATAGCACATAACAGTGTTTCAATTGGTCATTGCACACGACTGAGACATGTAAGTTAACATCTGTCTCTTATGATCAAAATATGTTTAACCTATACCAGACCAATGAAATGTGCTCTTCTAGTAGTTGTATGTGAGCACGAGTGAAGGGTCAAAAAGGGCGTACCTGTGTAGGCACACAAAACGTGTAACTTCTTAGGGTTAAAACACCATTTAATGCTTCCAAAGAAACTGTCAAAAAGTCGGTTTCTTGCCTATTACAATTTCACATCATGAGGATTTAAAAGAATTGAAAAAAAATGAAAACGTCAAAAAAGTTTCTTCAAGACGTTTTTTTAAAAAAACTTCCTAAACTTGTACTTTATGCGAAGAAAAGCTTCATTTAAAATCGAAAAAAAAATTATTGATAACAGAAAAATTTATGCGCAAATAAATTGTTTGAGAGTGAAAGTTCCGCAGGAGATAGAAAGTAAAATAAATTTTTACCAGTTCTTTGGAAAATTGATTAAAATAGGCTATACGTAACCTTCATATATAAAGATTAACTGAAGCCTATTTTCACCAATATTCCAGAGATGTATTTAAAAGAGAGTGAGAACAATAAACCTGTCAAATTATCATAATTACCCAAGAGGAGATGCGTCCAAGTGTGATAATTGATTTTTCGCTCCAATGTACATCAGATAATTTTATCAATTTAATAAAATCTATATGCAGAAATTTCACTTTCAAACATTTTACTTGCGCATAACTTTTTTTATTATCAATATTTTTTCAATTTTTAATGAAGCTTTGTTTCGAATGAGTTAATATTTTAAGAAAATTGGGAAAAAACGTTTTCAAGTTTTCAATTTTTTCAACTTTTCAATTTTTTTTATTCATCAAGATGTGATAAAGCAATAAGCAACAAACCAACATTTTGACAGTCTCTGGCAATTTCTGGTTTTATTCTCTGAAGCTTCATTTTCGAAAGCCCGAAACCTTAAACAAATTTTCCTAAGCAAGACAACATTATTCTAATAATCGATTAAAGTTTTTAACTTTGATTTCAAGTGCTTAAAATAATAAAAATCATTAAACCTATTAAAACTTCCCACCAAAAGATACCCAATTGTTGCCAGAAGTACGCAAATCTTGCTGACGAAGAGCCAAATCTTGCAAAAATAATCAATTGTTGCCGAAAAATACCTACTTTTTGCTAAGAAATAAATTTTTTTACCAAAAAACAATTTTTTCCAACAAGTAACCAAATCTAGCAGCAATTTACACAACCCTAGCAAAAACAACCAACAATTTTGCCAAAAATCAACAGATTGAAGCAAAAAATAACCAATTCTTGCCAAAAAAAATCAATTTTTGCCAATATTACCCAAATCTTGCCAAAAATAGCCAATTGATGCCAAAAAAACCAAATGATGCTACACAATTTCCAGACTTGGTTGCTAAAAAAACTGCCAACTTTTGCCCCAATTTGTCTAGTTCTAGCACAAATTATTTCATTCTTGCTAAAAAATATCCAATGTTTGCAAATAAATTGCTAATCTTTGCCAAAAAACCTAATCTCTGCAATAAATAGCCAATTTGTGCCCACCAATATGTGGCAAAAAGTAACCAATCATAGCAAAAACCCAATTCTTGCCAACAAAAAACAACCAAATCTTGCGGGAAAAAAATTTTGCCACAAAGTAGCTATATCTTGTCTGCTCAAAAATACCCAATTTTAATTAAGATTGTTGAAAAATACCCAAATAGTACGCAATCTCACAGAATTTTAGTTAATAATTATATAAAATATATCAAAAACTACGCGATATTGACATCATCTGTTTTTTTATCTAAATTCCTAACAATCCCATTCTTCCGTATTTTTACAAATTTAAACTTTCAAAATTCTCAATTAAAACAAAATCTTTCAAGTCACCGATTCAAGTGTCCTTTATGAGCATAAATTTGTCACGACAAATAGAAAACTAAACCTTATCGTCCAAAATTAGCCATAAAAATGTCGCATTACCTCATAGATCAGTAACAATTGCGTTACAACTTCGTTTTAATTACCGCAAATTAGATAATTCTATCCTTGCAGGGGGTCGCTGAAACCGTGTGAACAAAGTTTAGTCCAGTATGTTATATTGTTGTCAAAGTTATGGATTCTGCGGTAATGTATGAGGTCACTGAACTCATTTCAAGAAAGAGTAAGCCACACTACTAGCGATATGACTATTAATATTTTATCAAAGTGTGTACAGATCACGTGATTAAATCATACTCGTAATAACGTATTAATTACTTCATAGTTGCTTAATATTTATGTCTTTTCTGTCATAGCGCACCTACAAAAGTCAATTTTATCTTTCTTCTTTTCTCTTTCTTTCTACTCAGCAAATCAACTACAGCTAGCTTTTATTCCTTTCTTGAGACAGTTTCAATCTCCCTTTACTGCAGGCCTAAGTTGTCATCTCTAATCCCTTCAGTGAAGATTCCTTTTCTCCAGGACCTCTTCCATTTCCCGTTCCACGTAAGTCATTTCTATTATACAAAATAGAAGCAGAACAGAAAAATGAAAAGTTGGCTGTTTTTTATTGTGCTGAACCGAAATAGCTTTTTAGTTCTTCGGAAACAAGAATTTTGCAGTACGTTTACAGGCGCGATGTAAAAAGATGTGTTTGATCACACTGCTTCAAAAAATTTTGGATTCAGGTTTCGGATTCTAAAACTACGGAAAAATACAAATTTGTCTTCTATTCTCGACTTTAAAATTATGGCCATTAGATTCTAAGTTAAAAATTACGCTAAAGATGTGCTGTAACACACAATTCCAGAAAAGTAATAGTTTGATTTTTCAGGTTTTGGAAGCTGAAACTTCGGAAAAACCAAAACGTGTAACTTCTTAGGGTTAAAAAAATCACCATTTCATCATACCAAAAAAACTCTCAAAATGTCGGTTTCTTGCTTATTACATTTTCTCATCAAAGGAATTTTTCTAAAATTTAAAAAAAAAATGAAAACTTCGAAAAAGTGGCTTATATAAGTATTTTTGAAAAACTTCCTAAACTTGTGTTTTATTCAAAGAAAAGCTTTATTAATAATTGAAGTAAAAAATGCTCATAACAGAAAAAAATTATGCGCAAATACAGTGTTTGAAAGTGAAAGTTCTGCAGACAGATTTTTAAAAGTAGAAAAGATGATCTGGCGTGCATTAGAGTGGGAAGTCAATTATCACACTTGGATGCAATCCGTCTTGGGTAATTTTAATGATTTGACAGGTCTATTGTTCTCACTCTTTTTTTAACTCCGCCTCTGGAAAATGGATGAAAATAGGGTATACTTAATCTTTATAACAGTACCTAATATTTGCCAAAAAGTAACCAATCGTTGCAAAAACCAATTCTTGTCCACCAAAAACAACCAAATCTTGCCAAAAAAAATTGCCACAAATAAGCTAGAACTCGTTTGCTCGAAAACACCCAATTTTGATTAAGATTGTTGAAAAAATACCCAAATTGTACGCAGTCTCACAGAATTTTAGTTAATAATTATATAAAATATATAAAAATTACGCGATATTGACATCATCTATTTTTTATCTAAATTCCTAACAATCCCATTCTTCCGTATTTTTACAATTTTAAACTTCCATAATTCTTCTTTAAAACAAAATCTTTCACGTCACCGATTCAAGTGTTCTCTCTGAGCATAAATTTGTCACGACAAAAAGAAAACTAAACCCTATCGTCCAAAATTAGCCATAAAATTGTCGCAATTACCTCATAGATCAGTAACAATTGCGTCACAACTTCGTTTTAATTACGGC
>NC_134470.1:40074762-40117262 GCF_964194025.1 Convolutriloba macropyga | reverse complement strand
TGTCTTTTTCTTTAAATTCTTAATAAATGATGTTTTGGAATAACATTTTCCTTTTATTGATAGCTTTGAAAAATACGATATTTGTTTTTGAAGACGTAGGAATAGGAGGACACTGGACCGGTCAATATTTGCCCAGTGTTGGGAAAGGGCATTTTCCTGTGCTCCATCAGCTTACTAAACACTGATGACGAACTGACTGGTCTATAATCTTTTGAATTAAATTTGCCATTGGTACAATCCTCTGAAAGCGTCATATTCCAGCTGATTATGGATTGATGATTTTTTTAATGTTCTGACTAACAGAAACCTCTTTCGCGATTTGCTCTTCTCCGCATTCTGGCGTATAAAGACTGTCGGATTGCACAGTTTTTTTCTCCTGTGAAAATCTATCATGTGTCTGTTTTGTCCCTTATGAACTTTTTAACAGCTTTGCTTCATCCCTCCTCGTGTACGTTGCTTCTTTCCTCCTCTTTTAATGTTCGTAATTGGTACGAATTGCAAATTGGCTTTGTTGACAGTAGCAACAAAGGATTCCCATTTGCCAGAGTTAGTTGGTATCGTCCTCGTTTATGACGCAGACCATTTTTGAGCGCACACACGGGGTACAATGTTCAAAAATACACAGGCGAGGATTTTTTAACGAGCAAAATTAACGCACCAGTACCTACGGACGGGCCGAAGTCTGTCCCACATACGAGCCAAAGACTGCCCCACAGATGCACCAACTCTGCAACATACACCAGCAACTTTCTGCCACATACACGAGCCGGGTTCTGTCCAACAAAAGAGCAAAAACTGTCGTCATAAGCAAGCTAAAATCTGCAGCATACACTTTTTTAAATATTTCTTTTGCACCAAAAGCCTCCACCACACAAACCGGAGGTACACAACAAAACAAGCCCAAGAAAAAACCGAGGCTCAGGATATATTATCTTTGTTGACGACACTTCAAATCAGATACAAAAGCCATGAGATAGCAAGAAATAACGTTTGAAACTGAAAAAACTTGAAACAAGTACGTCAAAACTCAATAATGGTCAAAACTGAAAATTTTTATAAGTTGGGACCGAAATTTTGTACACCCCCCCCCCGATTTTTGGAAGGGAAAACCCGAGAAACCCGAGGTTATGGCACTCGGTTAGGGTTACCTCTAAACTACTCCTGGACCCAACGAAAGTTATTGCATAAGACCCACACGTGTGGCTATTAGCACTTATATGGTGCAAAATTGGCATTTTTTGATATTTCGTTATTTATTGTTGAATTTCTTAAGTTGTTTATTTTATGATACTTTAGGTGATCATTAATGGTCAAATACCGTACATTCGAGGCATTTACAGCCAAGTAATAACTATCCGTGTTTATGTCAACAAAAGCAAATATTGCAGTAATTTGACATTTACTATGTAAACAATGACCTAAATCATTTTCTTTATTAACCAATCAGAAACAAGTAGTGATGATGTTATAAATGACAAAAATTTGATTATTTACTTTAACCCAATTGTTTGATTAGTGAAACGGAATTGTATTTAGAACCATAAGAAACCGTTATACAGAGCAGTTGGCTCTCTGATTGACTAAAATTTGATTCTTTAACAACTTTAGTCTTCTTTGCTAAGTTTTGCTAGATATTAAGATCTAAGTTGGTTTGGCTTACTTGACGAGAAGTTAGCAACAAAACTAGCTACTGGCTGAAAGCTTACAAACTTCAGCACGAGATTGAACACAGATTATCACTAAAGTTTTTCTTAACTTCAACCAAAATTTAAGTTAGTCCGTTAAATACGTCCGAGCGACTAACTTTTTCTGCAAGATTATTAGACAATCGGACTCAGTGAAGAACCAGGCCAGCGTAAAGCTCGAGAACAAGGCTGTGATATATCGGTTCCGCTGAGATTCTTGAGCAGCCGCAACGTTTGGTCCGCCGTCCCAGACGTCAACAACAACACGAACAAAAACGAATCTTCGATTCAATTTGGTCGACCAGAACGAAACCCTTAGGATGACTGGAAAGAGCCTCAAAAGTCATTGGAAGACGACTGACTATAAGATGTCAGGCCAACTCAAGAGACTAGAAATTGAGCAAGCTGAATTGCTCAAAACATTCGACGGACAACTTGCTGATCTGAAAAGTCACTTGGCTCAGAAGAAATCAGTGTCCGCAGAAAGAGTATATCAATGTTTTTTCGAGACGTACGATGATCTCAAGAAAAACATACAGCAACAGAGACAACTCCTGAAGCCCAAGTATTTGGATAGTTTCGATGCTGACACCGAGCGAAAGCTGAGCAAAAGAAAGGAGACACTCAAATGGATAGTTTAACTAATACCAAAACTTAGAGACGTAGAAGAATATTGCAACACCGTTCGTAACCTATGAAAAAACACATTGCGGCTCTACAAAATGTCGTAAAACTGTGAATCGTTTTATAGAGAAGCAGAGAAACAAGAAGACGACTTGGGATCATAAAATTAAGACAACTCTTGCAAGCAAGCTTTGTGCAGTATACTGGAACAGCTAGTAACGAAACTAGACTCAAGTCACACAGCAATTATACAAATCGTGATGTCACAATTTGCTACGGAAGCGTTGACAAATTTCAGCAAGAATAAAAAATTTTTTCAAGAACTACTAGAACAAAATCAGCAAACCGCAGAGAAGGGAAATCAAACATCGTTAGTGTCATCCACATCGGTCGGTGACAAAAATCCAAACAAAACTCTAATTGATACAGGAAATGGAGCAATAGAAAACGCCGAAGGGAACGTGGGGGTCTACTCCAGGCATTTTCCTACACACGGAAGCAGAAAACCAACCACTATCGCGAACTCGCGATCATCGAGAAGGCGACAGACAGATGAAATGGAGCTCGAAAACCTGAGATCTAAAAATGAAACAGAGCAACAACTGCAAGAGCGGCAGTTGGAGCTAGAGCAGGAGCATGAGGAAATAGAACTTTGTCGTCAGCAAGAAGAATTACGCTTACAACAACAACCAGAACAAGAGTTACGTCTACAGATGCAACAACAAGAAGGCCAACTGCGCCTTCAACAGCATGAACGAGTCCTTGAAAACAAAAGAAAGAAAGCAGAAGCCGACGAAGAACAAAAACGTCTGAAATTTGAGCTGATCAAAGGAAGCTCAAGGGCATCTGGATCAGTGGCGGATCAGATAGAAAGTGTTGTATCACGACACAATCATGAAAGAACAGCCGGGTGGGCAGAATCAGTGATTCAACAGTCTGTCCCTAGACGGCCACTATCTCCAAACGTCATTATCAACCCTCCAACGAATGTCACGCAGGACAAATTTGACAAACGTTTCAGCACCTCTCCGAAAACTACTCCGCTGTGCAAAACGGGTGAAGGACTTTTCTCAACGCAACTGACAGAACCGCACATTCTCAAGCAAACAGAAATTCGTAAATCAATTAGAGTAACGGAACCACCAACGCCATTGACAAAGACGACGTTTCTGCAGCAGGGAACGTCAGCAGTTCAAGACAAAAACAGGAGTCAGAGTCTCATTAACAACTCTCGAAACAGGTCTTCCGAGAGCAGAAACGGGAAGACACTGAACCAAACCACTCCCCAAGTCATTCACCAACCAGTACCAAGCAGTGGTGCTAGTGGCTTGCCAAAACCCAAACAGACTGATTTTTCAGGAGATCCTCTGTATTGGTCAAAGTTGTCGGGCCTTTTTGATGTCGTTGTTCAACAAAAGCTAATCAGCGATACGGAAAAGATGCAATACCTGAAGGCAAGCCTTACGGGTCAAGCAAAAGCAGCAATAAAGGTATTGGGATTCAGCTCACAATCAAACTATTATGATTGGGATATATTCTTTGAGAAGTATGGCAGGTCCGATGTCATAGTCAACGCTCAGTTCAAGAAAATACATACTCATCCTCCAGTTCGGTACGACGATTCTACGAGCATTGTCAAGTTTGTAAGTGTAGTTACAAATGTGGTAAACACTTTAACTCAACTTGGATACACATCAGACCTAGAATCAGAAGGAGGGCTAAGTGCAACAACGAGAAAACTTTCTCTGCAATTGAGAGAACAGTGGTTGCAGTATATGCAAGATAGTCGACTACTGAGAGTCAAACTGATTGTTTTCAAAGAGTGGCTTGCCTCCAAAGCAGTATTTCATGAGCACTTGTTGGCTAATACGAGCTCGTCGTTTGACAGAAATAGTTTCAAAGCTGTATTAAACCAAAGATGAGTACCTTTGCTTCAAACGCAGAAGAGTCAAGCAAACCAAAGAATCTCGAATGTCCCTTCAAAGAAGGACAACATTCTATTTGGACTTGTGAAAAGTTCAAATCAAAAGAAAGTATATGAGCGACGAGAGCATGTCCAGGAGTTCCGACTGTATTTCAATTGTTTGAGACCAGGTCACATGTCGAAGGACTGAAAAAGCAGGGCATGTAATGTACCCAGCTGTGGAAGGCGACACAACAGGCTTTTGCATAGCGACTTACCAGAGAAAGACACAACAGAGAATGTCTCGGATGCTACAACGACAGTAGCAACTAACATCACCCAATGAGGACTCCCAGTGGTACGAATCAGGCTGACAAACGGAGAATTAAGCCTAAATGTAATAGCAATGTGAGATTCAGTGTCCTCGATTTCATTTGTAGACCAGTTAGTGGTGTCTAAGCTTCGACTTAAAGGCCGAAAAGCGTCCTAATCAGTAGCAGGGATCCATGGCTCACAAGATGTTAAGACTGAAATAGTGCCGATAGCTGAGTTGAAAGACCGTTAACCACATCTGAGGAACTTGCCAAATCAGATCTACAATCTAAACGAGGTTCAAGTGATTCTTGGACAAGATTGCTACGACATTCATCATCCTTTTGAATTCAAGAAGTCAGAAAAAAATGCAGCACAATGGGCAGCAAAATCAAAGAACGGCCAGGTCTTAAGTGGTCCGCTACCAGTGAAGCAGGCAGCGACTTTTGCCACAACAGCATCATCAATTGCAGATGATAAACTAGCAAACCAGTTGAGTAAGTGTTGGGATATCAAGTCCTACACTTCAAACTGCGATGTCACCGGACATTCAAAAGAAGAGCCACGAGCACTCAAGACGTTGGAACAAACAACGATGGTGAAAGATACGAAGTAGGACTTATGTGACCAGAGGACAAAGTGAAGTTGCCAAACAACTTCTACTCTGCAATGGGGCAACTCAAGAACCTAAAGTGGCAACTGCAGAAAGGTGAAACGCCAAGGAAGCGCTAAAGAAACTATCGAAACGGATGTCAACGCTGGATGCGTTTGGAAAGTTGATCAAGCTGAACTGAATGAAACCAAAGACAAACTGCAATGGTTTTTACCGCATCATCCCGTCATGAACCCTCACAAACCAGAGAAAGTCAGAAGAGTGCAACGCAGCAGCAAAATACCAAGATTTAGCCATAAACGACAAACTTCTATCTGAACCAGACCTCCTGCAGAGTCCGATCGGAATTTTTTTTGCTTCCGAGGTCATCCAATAGCTTTATCAGCAGACATAGAAGCGATGTTCCTTCAAGTCGCTGTCACAAACGATGACAGCCGATGCTTACGATTTTTCTGGCACGCAGATCCGGAGCAGAGGATAGAAGTCTACGAGTATACACGACACATTGTTGTGGCGAAAAGCTCTCCGACTTGTGCAAATTACGCTTTGCACCATGTGACGAAAGATAATGCAGTCAACGACGAAAGCCTCGTCAGAACGGTTCAGCGAAACTTCTACATGCACGACTTCCTAAAGTCAGTCAGAACTCCTCAAATCTACCAGAGATTACAAGACATCCTAATCAAAGGTGGATTCAATTTGACGAAATGGATAACAAGTGACGATGAAGTCAAGTCCCAGATCCCAGAGACAGAGAGGTCAACGAAAGTTGTAAAAACTTTCAAAGCAGAACCACAGTTGTCTTCAATCCTAGCACTCAACTGGAATGTAGACACAGACAGTCTCATTGTCTGTCGTAGAATTGAGCAAGAAGTTCTTGCAGAAATTACTCAGAGAATCGTCCTATCCTTTGTCTCAGCAGTGTTCGACCCACTTAGGATATGTTCAACCTTCTCGATAAGACTGCGATTCCTACTCAAAAGCATTGGGGCAGCAATTGGACAAGCATGGCACAAAGAGTTGTTTTTCAGCAGAATAATCAAAACTGTTCATTGATTGGTGCTCTGAGTTGAGAGAAAAAAGGACGATGTCAATAAACCGACTTTATTTCGAAAATGGATGTTCAAAACTCACATTTCAAATTTTCACAGATGCAGCAGAAGCGGCAATGTGCATCGTGGCATATCTGCAAGATTAAGCGACATTAAGACTGACCTATGTAATAGGGAAATGTTGTGTGGCACCCATCAGACACAACACAATACCGAAGAAAGAACTCCAAGCCGCAGTTTACGGAATTCGTCTTAGAAAGCAAATACTCAACGAACATGATGTCAAAATTGACAAAATTTATCATTGGATCAACTCATCAACAGTGCTACAGTGGCTAAAAGCAGTGCACAAGAAACAACAGGTATTCGTTGAGAACAGAGCAGCGGAAATACTTGAATGCTCATCGATGGATCAATGGAGACACGTCAAAGGTGTCGAAAACCCTGCCGACATCGGAACCCCGGGAATGTTCATTGAAGGCCCTCAAGGAGTCCGTATGGCCAAACGGGCTGGCATGGCTCCAGCGGAGTGAAGATAACTGGCCAAAGTCATTGTGTCAAGAGAACGAACTCGAACCCGAGCAAGTTACCAGTACTGTAGCAACAGAAATAAAACCAGACCAACTATTTGACTGGAGACAGTACAGTACCTTCAAAAGAATCAAAAACTTTATTGCCTACAGCATGAGGTTTAAGACAAAGCAGAATGGGATCAATAAAGCAGACGAAAATCATCAAGCAGAGCAAATACCGTTTCGATAACAAACGAAAGCTTCCCGAATATTTCAAAGTCGATAGCAAACAGCAAAATAATCTCCAAAACATTGAACATTGCGAAATTGTCACCCTTCATAGGGGAAGATAGAACAATTAGAGTGAAAGGCCGACTGAAGCATTCAAACCTTGATTACAATGCAAAACATCCAATATTGTTAACAGCAAAACATCCAGTTGTACAAACTCTGTTGGAGAAAGCACATCAAAACAACCTACATGACGGGGCCAGAATATTTGAGAAACATGCTTCAACAAGAGTACGGGATCATCGGGTTGAGAGATGCGCTGAGAAAAATCACGTCGAGATGTATCATATGCAGACACAGGAACGCCAATCCAATTCACCCAGAGAACGGATCTACATGTGTTCCCATTCACCCATACCAGAGTCAACTACTTCGGACCCTTTGAAGTCAAGTCGCTACAACGTACCATGAAGATATGGTGCTGCCTCTTCACTTGCCTGACAACCAGAGCAGTACTTTTTGAAGTTGCGCAGTCATTGGACACCGAGTCATGTCTAACTGCAGTGAATAGATTCATTGCAAGAAGTGGCTACTCCAACACCATCATTGGTGACAACGGAACAAACTTCGTAGGAACAGCCAATGAGCTCAAAGCATTCATGAGCGAGTGGGACAAAGCTTAGATTGAAAGTGACTTAGCACAGAAAAAGATTGTTTCAACCCTCCCGGAGCTCCACACTTTGGTGGAATCTGGGAAAGACTGATTCAAGGCTGCAAGAAAGTCATGATTGCAATCTTGGACAATCAAACTCTTACCGATGAGAATCTGAGCACAATAATGTGTCTTGTAGAGTAGACTCTCAACGCAAGCCCCTGGCAGCAGTAAGTGACGACCCTGAAGATTTGACAGCACTCACACATAATCAATTTTTGTTAGGACGAGAGAACGCGAGTGCACCATTCATACCTTCCAGTGAGCGCTACAATTACAAGAGAAAATCAATCAAAACAGCTCAAGTATATGCCGACATGATCTGGAAAAGATGGACTCGCGAATATCTTCGACAATGGAAACAGAGACTAAAGTGGTCAAAAGAACATGTGCGAAACCTGGAAAAAGGCGAGTTAGTATGGCTAGTAGATGACTCTGTGAAACGCTGTGAGTACATACTGAGACTAATCATTGAAGTGAACACTGGTAACGACGTTGTTGTGCGATCAGCGAGAGTCAAAATGGCACATGGAGAACTGAACCGGCCAGTCGTGAAGTTAGAGCCAGTATTTTACGATGGTGTTTCCGAGATGTTGACGTCACTTCAAATATGCTACAAAAGCCATCAGATAGCAAGCAATAACGTTTGAAACTGAAAAAACTTGAAATTCGTCAAAACTCAAAAATTGTCAAAACTGAAAATTTTGTTGGAGCCGAAATTATGTACACCCCCCAATTTTTGGAAGGGAAAACCCGAGCAACCCGAGGTTATGGCACACGGTTAGGGATACCTCTAAACTACTCATGAACTCAACGAACGTTATTGCATCGGACCCACAATTGTGGCCATTAGCACTTATATGATGCAAAATTGGCATTTTTTGATATTTTGTTATTTATAGTTAAACATCTTAAGTTGTTTATTTTATGATACTTTAGGTGATCATTAAAGATCAATTACCGTACAGTCGGGGCATTTAACCTTACAATCTTCAGCACGAGATTGAATATAGATTATGAATAAGGTTTTTCTTAACTTCACTCAACCAAAATTAAAGTTACAGTCCTTTAAATACGTCCGAGCAACTAAATTTTTCTGCAAGATTATTAGACAATCGGATTCAGTGAAGAACCAGGCCGGCGTAAAGCTCGAGAACCAGGCTGTGATATATCGGTTCCGCTGAGATTCTTGAGCAGCCACAACGTTTGGTCCGCCGACCCAGACGTCAACAACAACACGAACAGCAACGAATCTTCGATTCAATTTGGTGGACAAGAACGAAACCCTTACGATGACTGGAAAAAGCCTCAAAAGACATTGGAAAACGACTGACTATAAGATGTATACCACATTCACTAAGTCCTGATAATACACTTCTAAAATTCTCTCGGAAAGACATAAAATCGTCATTAACACTATTACTAATGTTAATAGAACTATTTATAATTTTACTCCTACTTTTAATAATATCAGCGCAGCTGTTGGTTTACCGAGATCAGAGCTTGTTTGCACAAAACTAATACTATTAATAGTGCAACATAAACAACAACAATTTCTATATGTATCAATACACTTTCTTTGATTGAACAAAATATATACTGCATACTTGTTTTAAACCCTCGATTAATAAAATAGAGCATCTATAAAGAATAAGCACCACCGTAAGACACATTTTTGAATAGTATTCTCTCGTTGGGTCCTAGATTGAAATAATAGTGTAGAAATTTTGGTGGTTTTTACGCCAAATTCATCAATGAAATGAAGAACACTAATTCTTCTATCCAAAACCCAATGTGTACCTTGAATTGGATGCAGATTATGAAGCATTTCATTATCTATATTTTAGTAATTTTGAGTTTTTCATCTCTCTTTATTATTTCAATTGGTTTTAAAGTTACCTATCACTACCTATTATGTATATGTCAATATTACTCATAGCCTCAGTCCTACTATTAAACAAACGAAAAACTTTTTTGTTAGTATAGGTTAGTGTAGGCATTTTATACTTAAAAATATCTAATTTGATTACAAGAGTTATATGTATAATTTTTGCTGGACATTTTTTTTATCATTTGCACCAATTGATTCAGAATTAGAGGAGAGCATTAGAAGTTATGAAAAAAATTTGCTGGTTTTAGCAAAGAAAACTTCATTCAACACAATTGTTTATGGTGGATCCGGATAGAGGCCAAACACATTTTTTAAAAAAAAACATTCATAAACAAACATTGATAACAGATTATTGTGTTCTGATCAGACGATAAAGATTGAAAAGAACATGATATGGGGAAAATATTGATTTAAATGTGAGTAATACAGAAGAATTTCAATATTGTATACTGATTCTTGATGATATGGGTTAAAAATTAACTGAAGATAGATTGTTACTTTTTACAACAGGGAGACCACTTAGTACATAAATGATAGTAACATGTCCTAATTTAGCCCAAATAGATAATATCTCTAGAAGTAATGATATTATCATCTATATTGCAACTTATAATAATAATTTATTCTTTGGGAACTTTAAAGATAGATTTTCTTGTAATCATGATTTTCTTGGTATATATTCAACCTATAAATATTTGATAAAAAATCCCTTGGAAGATACATTTATTGCAGTATATAAAGTTAGAAAGATTATATTTGACTCCAAAAGTAGGTGAGTTAAATATAGAAGCATATGGATTAAAAGAATCACTAACAAACGAATAGCAACAAAAACTAATAAAATACCTATTCATGTCGACGAAAAAGATACTGATGAAACTTTTATCTTTACTATTAATTAAATGATCTATTTGAATCACAATTTCGAGCTTAAAGGACCTAGAGTTAAGAAAGATGAGCAAACTAAAGAGAAAACAAAGACTGATACAAAATAAGTGACAGTTAATATATGATTTTTTTGGTGTTATTATGGGTATATTTAGTCAAGTTAGTTCAAATCCAAATGTTACACTGCTGGTACTGTTGTTAATTCAGCTAGAGTGAAAGCTAGTAAATATATTGGAATACAACACTTTGATCAAATTGGTTAGGGCGTTAAAGTTAAAACATGGGAAGCCCATAATAGTAATCAATTAAGTTATCGTTCCATGGATAATAATAATAATAATAATAATAATAAAAATAATAATAATAATAAAAATAATAATAATAATAACAATAATAATAATAATAATAATAATAAAAATAATAATAATAATAAAAATAATAATAATAATAACAATAATAATAATAATAATAATAATAAAAATAATAATAATAATAATAATAATAATAATAATAGTAATAATAATAATAATAATACTGATAATAATAATAATAATAATAATAATAATAATAATAATAATAATAATAATAATAATAATAATAATAATACTAATAATGATACTAATAATAATAATAATAGAACTTATCCGCGGTTCAACTTCGCTGATAATATGTTAAAAGAAGAAAACTTTCAAAAACAAAACGCATAAATTTTCAAAAAAGCATAACTTTTCAAAGACACTTTTCAAAAAACAACACGCATAACTTTTCATGGAAGAACACTATTAAATGACTTATGAAATTTTGTGAAAGATTTATTAAGTATATGATTAAGATAGAAATTGAAGAGGGCGTTAATAACTATCTTGTTAAACGAAATAAGAAATCAGGTCAATTGATGAAATATTCCACCTAAGCATTAAACGAACTCCTACATTGAAATTATTCCATTAATAATGTATCTGATATTAGGATTAAATGTTCAAAGCATATAAAGTTTGTATATCGTACACTACAAATCGTAATAAAATTATGAATCATATTTTACTGTTTAACTTATAACACTTTTCTATAAAAACAAAATTCGATAACAACACATGCTAAAAAGACGCAGGCGTGTGTTTATAGTTCTGAACAGGATAAAGTTATTCTAAACAAACGAACAGACATTGGAGTTGCTATTAATTAATTTTTATCTGGAAATAGAGTTATATTAGATTAAACTATCTTGATAGTTTATTTGATGTGCTATAATGATAAACTGTTTTGATATACCATTTTAAGTATAAGTTCAGTAATATATTTCTGAGCCTTTTCTTAAATTGATCTTTAATGTGCTTAAATCTATTTCTACAATGATATATATACATATATATATATATATATATATATATATATATATATATATATTATCATCTATATGAAGTAATGATATTATCATCTATATTGCAACTTATAATAATAATTTATTCTTTGGGAACTTTAAAGATAGATTTTTTTGTAATCATGATTTTCTTGGTATATATTCAACCTATAAATATTTGATGAAAAATCCCTTGGAAGATACATTTATTGCAGTATATAAAGTTAGAAAGATTATATTTGACTCCAAAAGTAGGTGAGTTAAATATAGAAGCATATGGATTAAAAGAATCACTAACAAACGAATAGCAACAAAAACTAATAAAATACCTATTCATGTCGACGAAAAAGATACTGATGAAACTTTTATCTTTACTATTAATTAAATGATCTATTTGAATCACAATTTCGAGCTTAAAGGACCTAGAGTTAAGAAAGATGAGCAAACTAAAGAGAAAACAAAGACTGATACAAAATAAGTGACAGTTAATATATGATTTTTTTGGTGTTATTATGGGTATATTTAGTCAAGTTAGTTCAAATCCAAATGTTACACTGCTGGTACTGTTGTTAATTCAGCTAGAGTGAAAGCTAGTAAATATATTGGAATACAACACTTTGATCAAATTGGTTAGGGCGTTAAAGTTAAAACATGGGAAGCCCATAATAGTAATCAATTAAGTTATCGTTCCATGGATAATAATAATAATAATAATAATAAAAAATAATAATAATAATAAAAATAATAATAATAATAACAATAATAATAATAATAATAATAATAATAATAATAATAATAAAAATAATAATAATAATAATAATAATAATAATAATAGTAATAATAATAATAATAATACTGTAATAATAATAATAATAATAATAATAATAATAATAATAATAATAATAATAATACTAATAATGATACTAATAATAATAATAATAGAACTTATCCGCGGTTCAACTTCGCTGATAATATGTTAAAAGAAGAAAACTTTCAAAAACAAAACGCATAAATTTTCAAAAAAGCATAACTTTTCAAAGACACTTTTCAAAAAACAACACGCATAACTTTTCATGGAAGAACACTATTAAATGACTTATGAAATTTTGTGAAAGATTTATCAAGTATATGATTAAGATAGAAATTGAAGAGGGCGTTAATAACTATCTTGTTAAACGAAATAAGAAATCAGGTCAATTGAAGAAATATTCCACCTAAGCATTAAACGAACTCCTACATTGAAATTATTCCATTAATAATGTATCTGATATTAGGATTAAATGTTCAAAGCATATAAAGTTTGTATATCGTACACTACAAATCGTAATAAAATTATGAATCATATTTTACTGTTTAACTTATAACACTTTTCTATAAAAACAAAATTCGATAACAACACATGCTAAAAAGACGCAGGCGTGTGTTTATAGTTCTGAACAGGATAAAGTTATTCTAAACAAACGAACAGACATTGGAGTTGCTATTAATTAATTTTTATCTGGAAATAGAGTTATATTAGATTAAACTATCTTGATAGTTTATTTGATGTGCTATAATGATAAACTGTTTTGATATACCATTTTAAGTATAAGTTCAGTAATATATTTCTGAGCCTTTTCTTAAATTGATCTTTAATGTGCTTAAATCTATTTCTACAATGATATATATACATATATATATATATATATATATATATATAAATATATATATATATATATATATATATATATATATGTATATATATGTATATAAATATATTATATGTTATATTATAAATATATTATATAATATATTATATGTATATAATATATATATATATATAATCTACATTTTTTTTTTATAAATCTAAAGAAAGTTATGTTTTTATATTATTTACAGATTTTATATGTTACATAGAAATCAGGATTATTATAATGTTTAATCATATTATTATAAGTATCTTTTATATTTGCTACACCTTCCAAAAAAATCATAACCTTCATTCTGCCATTTATTACAAAATTTACACCAAGGTTCATTTTTCAATTATCATAATTGTGATCAACGAGTACCATTTTTAGTAATGAAACCATATTATTTTTATTTATCTATTTTCTCTAAAAATCGAACATCGAGATGGTGACGATAAACCATTTAAGAAAGAATTTCAAAAAATGGGATTTCTTAAAAAAATATTTGAAATTTTAGTAGAAATTATAGTAGAATTTTAGTAGAATATATTTGAAATATTCTTAGAAGTGTTGGAAATATAGAAAAGTTACATAATTTGAATCTTCATTTCAATTTTAGTGCATTTGATAAAGTAAAGTACATTAAACCTAAACAATTACAAGAACACCTACTTACATTTCGACTTCAAAAAAATTATATAATACATCAGAAGATTTAGATATTATGAAGATTCCAAGAATACGAATTAAATCAGTCAGGATGGAGCTTAGAATCATTTACTTACTTACAACGCTTATAAACAGTTACTTACGTTTCGACTTTAAAACAGATGATATAATACACAAGAAGGTTTAGATACCTTGATGAATGCATTAAAAATTAGCAGGCAAGAACAAGAATTAATAAAATCAGGATGGAGCATATAATGCTTTAAGAATTAAACATTATATGTGTATATAAATAGAAACATATATATGTATTTTTATATATATATATATATATATATATATATATACATGTACATCGATATATATATATATATATATATATATATATATATATATATATATACCTATATATACCTGTATATAAACATATAAAGTATATAAACATTTATAAAAATGTACACTTATATATATTTATACATAAACATATAATTATATATTTATATAAACATATTTATATATATTTACATAAAAACACACCTATATATAAACATATATGTGTACCCATATAAACAAAAGGCAGAAGTCATACAAAAATTGTTAAATTAGTGAAATGAAAATACATTCCACCCGACCTTAAGATTAGAGTCAAATAAAGAAGATATCAGACTTTAAAATAGATATAATACAATTTAATGTATTTAATTCAAACAACATTAAAACTATTAATCCAAAAATAATCAATCAGATTGATTCTAAAGGTTATAATATACTATATTATCATGGACACTACGTTTTATGTAAAGATGTCCCATTTCTATTACGTAAATTACTTTAAAAATGTTCTCCTTGTTTAAAATTTTGTACATAATTTATTACTTAAGGTGCTTGAAATAAACTGTTAACTCCATGTAATGATCAAGGTGAATACTCGTGAAGATGATTATTTACAGTTTGATAGATTTTAAAAGAAGAATGTACAAAATGTGAAAGAAATAAATCAATAACTCTATCTGATGCTGTTTCTGAATCAGAAGATTTCAAAATTTATTCAAAACTGTTCGTAATGCAGCAGTTAACTCTGGGAACAGAAATGGTAATAATCAGGTGAGAGCATTAGAGAGACCTAGTAATAAATGTACCTCATTAGCAACTAAAACTTGAGTGAGATTATAATCATCAACCCATGGTTTATGTATATTTTCTACTACTGGTTACTGGATAAAAGTTTTTATTCGAAAGGTTCTTATTTTTATTTATTATAATTTTGTCTCTTTATTTATTTTATTTTTAGATTATTTACTAATATAAATACTAGTGTTTTCGTTATTACAAATGTTTTAGATGTTTTGATTACTAAATACTACTAATTTTAGATTTAACTAACTATTATTTCATGTTATTCTTCAGATATTTTACTTATATAATTGTACTCATAATTTTTTTTTACTATCATTCCTTTAATTAATGTGTAGTGTATTAAGTTTATCACGAACCTCTTTAGATTGAATAAATACCTGGAAATACCTTATATTTTTCTTTCTTGTTTGAGTTATAAATGTTTTTGATACTGATTCTCATACCGTTGCTGTTGCAAATGCTGTTGATACTGAAAAAGTTAAACATATAGTTTTTAATGCAACCGATGGTGTTGTAGCTGTTGTTGCTATTGATAATAAAACAGATTCTGTTATCTCACCAATTTAAAGATAAGTTCTTATCTACCCAATTTTTTGCTGTTGTTCAAAGTTTCAGTTTCACTATTTTTTTTTAAATTTCTGATATCTGTTATAAGATTATATTGCTATAAAAACTATTATTTGTTTTCATTTTCTCATTCATCAAATGGTTGTTGGCAATTGCAGAATTGCTGATCAACTGTTCGTTTGTTGATATATTTGCCTAAAGTAGTGTTTCACCTTTTTCTGTAGATGAGAAAACATTTTTCAATTCGTTTATTTATATCTTCTTGATTCTTTTCAAAAAGCATCTCTAGTCTTGATAGTTCTTTGTTGCCAAATACATTACTGTCAGATAAAATTGCGATTATGTATTGATTTATTTTTTTTCTAATTGGTAGATTTACTTGTTTAGTTTCTCTCAATCACCGAGTACGCCTATCGTCTAAATGAGTATTAATTACGTTTTCACTAAACTAGCTATTACAAAACGCTTGTTTTAATTGATTACAATTTTTGATCGTATCACTGCAAGCTTTTTTACAATAGTAAATAAAAATTCTTTTGAACCTCGGAAATTATTTGGATAAGCTAGTTAAATTGTTTCTGTTTAAAGTTAATTTATCAATTATACTTTCATCAGTTGGGTAGTTGATTATTTTTTGTATTTATTTGACTGATGTAGTTTCTTTGAATACTCTTTTTCATACTTCGTTTATATTTTTACATAAAATATTGATTTTTTTTTATCGGATGTTAATAAATTATTATCCCACTACTCTTTATTAACAGTATCTTTAGCATTCGTAGGAATGGGTAAATTCTTAACAAATTGTTTTTTATTCAGATCATCAGTTTCATTGTCCTCTAAGAATAATTGCTGTGCTTTATTTGCTGTTAGGTAGTTTGCTGGTTTTAATATTACTTATTTTGTTTGATTGGATCTGTTTCTAGTCTTCTATATCTAGAAATACTTTCAGTTTCGCTGACTTATCAGGGAACCTGCTTGGCAAACAAGCAGAGGTCTGTACATAGAGAATTCCAAAATTTTGTGATTGAAATCAAAACTGAATACAGAATTTAGTAAAGCCTGCTCGTTATATTTACCTTCAATTTTTTCACCATTTTTATCTTTTCATCATTTAGCAATCTTTTTATTTTCTCTTCTTCGCCTGTTATATCTCATTCAGTTAGATCTTTAATAGTAATAGACATAGTGAAGCGTTCAGAAAATTTTTAGATATGATCTTTTACTTTCATATCATTGGGTTCTAGAGGCATATTGACGTCATTCAATTCAAATTTGATTGAAGATGCATCAGGTTGTTTTAATTCTAATTGTTTATTTATTTGTTTTCCCCATTTCTACTAGAATTTTGATCATCTTATTGCCAATTGTGAACTTAATACCTTTGTAATCAGGTATTGTTAAGGCTAATGGGATTTCAAATTCTGGTAAGGATTGTGGTTATTAAAATTATTTAAAACCTTCAATCAATAAACCAATTGTTCGTCTGGATTCTGATTCTGTGAATTTAGTTATTTGGTAAATGGATCATTTAGCCCTTACATGTTACCATAACACTCTTGTCGTTTTATTTGGTTCTCGAATCTATTTCTACTGTTTCCTTTTTCGAGTTTGTTTAATTCTATTAGAGTCTGTAGCTTTGTTTTAGTCACAGTTTTGCTTATTTTATATCCAAGAGAAACCATAGCAATAAGTCATTTTTCATCACTTATAATATTAATAAGTCTTTCAATATTATATTTAATGAATGCTTTTATATTATTGGAAAGACAAAAACGCAAGCTAAACATTGATACCACATAAAAAACTGTGAAAAACTATAATTTAAGAGTTTATTCAAGAAAAACCATAATATTGAGTGGTTTTCTAATAATGATAACATTAGTAAATCTTTGTGGATAAATATTTGTTAACTGCATTTTTTACCATTAGAGAGAATAGAACCGAGGCAATATTTTAATACCACATAAATTAGAGTAAAAAAATAAATTTCCTAATATATTACCACAAGATTAGGCTATGTTTAACAATTAAAACGTTAATAAATCATTGGTAAATATTTTTTTATGAATGCATCTTATATCAGAAAGAGATTTTATAGCAGAAAAAGTCATAGATTAATTTTTGAAACTATATGACCTTTAGTCAAAAATATATAGATTTTGATTTGTTAAAGAAAAACCTTATTCGTTTATCTATTCCTAATACTTAACGTATCATTATAAATTACCATTCTATTGCGGATCTTTATACATTATTCCGATACTTCAACGAAAAACCATCGCTGACTTGCTTCAAAGCTATAAAAAACCTGTTTTTTTGTTGAACTGAAAATCTGAAAAATGCAGTGTCGCACTTAAAATATTCTACAATAATTCCAATTGTGTGGACCTGCACACCAAAAATTCATTATTACCTTAGATGCAACACTTGTTGAATGGTATATTTTAACCAAATATTATGCGTGATATTAAACTTTATTCAAGGGAGTTATATTGTAAGTGGTTCTTTTTGTTCTTCTAACACTCTGGAAAATTTCGTTAAAAGTGTGACCGTAATTGATATCAAAATTGTATCAAAAATGAACATTTTTCATAAACTTTCCTCGTTTACCGCTGTGTCAACCATATATACATTACTAATTTTAATTTATTTTTCAAAATCAGTTAACAGTTAAACTATTATTGTTTCCGTTTTCATTAAAATTAATTGTAACTAGCAGGTCTGTAGAGGCTATCTGAATGCATCTTATCTTAAAACTTTAACTATTTATATTCCATTGAAAACCTATTCGTGATAAAATGTTTACATGCGAAAGTTCCAATGAACTATTTGCAAAACTACTTTGGACACATTAACAAAAAATGAATAGAGTTAAAAATGTAAAAGAAAAGTTTAATGCGAGTTAAGAGTAAGATACGTTCTAACAGAGCATTAAAATCAAAATTGAAAGTTTGAGGTATAAAGAGGGAGAGAAGAGAGAAAGAGAGAGATCGATAGCAGCAGAAAAATATAATGAGTGGTAAGCAAATAGAATTAAAAATACGAAAAAACCAAAAAAGACCGAACAAAAGAAGGTTGTAAGCAGTGAAGGAAAACAGAAAAAAACAAGAGTCTGGGAGAAAGCCAACAGGAACCAAAAGGCGCAAAAAGCAAGAACAAAAATTTGATTGCCGAATTATCACAGTAAGAGAACACATGAAGAGCAGAAAAAATAGAAGATCGAACAACAGAAAAAAAGACAGCGGAAGAAACTGAAGATAGGGTGAGATACAACAGTTCAAAAGAAGAGTAAACAGATACTGGGCGAAACAATAAACTCCGGTTCTGGTAAATAGGGCGAATAAGCTAATGAGAACACAATCTATGTCCCAGGACGAGGAATGTGCTGATAAAAAGTAATCGTTGGCAACAAGTCTTTGCGAATGCTTTTAAGAAGTCTACAAACACAGAACTGAGTTAAAGCGCTTGCTAATGCCACCAACAAAATTTTCTTCGAAAAAATTAAAGAAGGAAGGTTATACACTTATCATATTTTGCATGCACTAATTTATTATCAACACTAACGTTGGTTTCTGCATTGTCACCTTTTGTGTCCCGGTGAGTGACTTTTCCTTCAAAAATTTTCAACAGTACCTTTTTCATCAAAAAGAATTTTTTGACAAGGAATTACGAAAAACAGTGTTAGTTCAAATCCAAATGTTACACTTCTGGTACTGTTGTTAATTCAGCTAGTGAAAGCTAGTAAATATATTGGAAAAAAACATTTTGATCAAATTGGTTAGGGCTTTAAAGTCGAAACATGGGAATCCCATAATATTAATGAATGGGAAGCCCATAATAGTAATCATTGCATGGATAAAAATAATATTAATAATAATAATAATAATAATAATAATAATAAAAATAATAATAATAATAATTTTAATAATAATAATAATAATAATAATAATAATAATATTAATAATAATAATAGTAATAATGATAATAATAGTAACAATAATAATAATAATAATAATAATAATAATAATAATAATAACAATAATAATAATAATAATGAAAATAATAATAATAATACTGATAATAATAATAATAATAGTAATAATAATAAGAATAATAATAATAATAATAATAAAAATAACAATAATAATAATAATAATAATAATAATAATAATAATAGTACTTATCCGCGGTTCAACTTTGCTGACAATATGTTAAAAGAAGAAAACTTTCAAAAACAAAACGCATAAATTTTCAAAAAAAGCATAACTTTTCAAAGACACTTTTCAAAAAACAACACGCATAACTTTTATGGAAGAACACTATTAAATGATTTATGAAATTTTGTGAAAGATTTATCAAGTATATGATTAAGATAGAAATTGAAGAGGGCGTTAATAACTATCTTGATAAACGAAATAAGAAATCAGATCAATTGATGAAATATTCCACCTAAGCATTAAACGAACTCCTTCATTGAAATTATTCCATTAATAATGTATCTGATATTAGGATTAAATGTTCAAATCATATAAAGTTTGTATATATAACACTACAAATCGTAATAAAATTATGAATCATATTATACTGTTAAACTTATAACACCTATCTATAAAAACAAAATTCGATAACGACACCTGCTAAAAAGACGCAGGCGTGTGTTTATAGTTCTGAACAGGATAAAGTTATTCTAAACAAACGAACAGACATTTATCGGATGTTTTTTATCGGATGTTAATAAATTATTATCCCACTACTCTTTATTAACAGTATCTTTAGCATTCGTAGGAATGGGTAAATTCTTAACAAATTGTTTTTTATTCAGATCATCAGTTTCATTGTCCTCTAAGAATAATTGCTGTGCTTTATTTGCTGTTAGGTAGTTTGCTGGTTTTAATATTACTTATTTTGTTTGATTGGATCTGTTTCTAGTCTTCTATATCTAGAAATACTTTCAGTTTCGCTGACTTATCAGGGAACCTGCTTGGCAAACAAGCAGAGGTCTGTACATAGAGAATTCCAAAATTTTGTGATTGAAATCAAAACTGAATACAGAATTTAGTAAAGCCTGCTCGTTATATTTACCTTCAATTTTTTCACCATTTTTATCTTTTCATCATTTAGCAATCTTTTTATTTTCTCTTCTTCGCCTGTTATATCTCATTCAGTTAGATCTTTAATAGTAATAGACATAGTGAAGCGTTCAGAAAATTTTTAGATATGATCTTTTACTTTCATATCATTGGGTTCTAGAGGCATATTGACGTCATTCAATTCAAATTTGATTGAAGATGCATCAGGTTGTTTTAATTCTAATTGTTTATTTATTTGTTTTCCCCATTTCTACTAGAATTTTGATCATCTTATTGCCAATTGTGAACTTAATACCTTTGTAATCAGGTATTGTTAAGGCTAATGGGATTTCAAATTCTGGTAAGGATTGTGGTTATTAAAATTATTTAAAACCTTCAATCAATAAACCAATTGTTCGTCTGGATTCTGATTCTGTGAATTTAGTTATTTGGTAAATGGATCATTTAGCCCTTACATGTTACCATAACACTCTTGTCGTTTTATTTGGTTCTCGAATCTATTTCTACTGTTTCCTTTTTCGAGTTTGTTTAATTCTATTAGAGTCTGTAGCTTTGTTTTAGTCACAGTTTTGCTTATTTTATATCCAAGAGAAACCATAGCAATAAGTCATTTTTCATCACTTATAATATTAATAAGTCTTTCAATATTATATTTAATGAATGCTTTTATATTATTGGAAAGACAAAAACGCAAGCTAAACATTGATACCACATAAAAAACTGTGAAAAACTATAATTTAAGAGTTTATTCAAGAAAAACCATAATATTGAGTGGTTTTCTAATAATGATAACATTAGTAAATCTTTGTGGATAAATATTTGTTAACTGCATTTTTTACCATTAGAGAGAATAGAACCGAGGCAATATTTTAATACCACATAAATTAGAGTAAAAAAATAAATTTCCTAATATATTACCACAAGATTAGGCTATGTTTAACAATTAAAACGTTAATAAATCATTGGTAAATATTTTTTTATGAATGCATCTTATATCAGAAAGAGATTTTATAGCAGAAAAAGTCATAGATTAATTTTTGAAACTATATGACCTTTAGTCAAAAATATATAGATTTTGATTTGTTAAAGAAAAACCTTATTCGTTTATCTATTCCTAATACTTAACGTATCATTATAAATTACCATTCTATTGCGGATCTTTATACATTATTCCGATACTTCAACGAAAAACCATCGCTGACTTGCTTCAAAGCTATAAAAAACCTGTTTTTTTGTTGAACTGAAAATCTGAAAAATGCAGTGTCGCACTTAAAATATTCTACAATAATTCCAATTGTGTGGACCTGCACACCAAAAATTCATTATTACCTTAGATGCAACACTTGTTGAATGGTATATTTTAACCAAATATTATGCGTGATATTAAACTTTATTCAAGGGAGTTATATTGTAAGTGGTTCTTTTTGTTCTTCTAACACTATGGAAAATTTCGTTAAAAGTGTGACCGTAATTGATATCAAAATTGTATCAAAAATGAACATTTTTTCATAATTTTTCCTCGTTTACCGCTGTGTCAACCATATATACATTACTAATTTTAATTTATTTTTCAAAATCAGTTAACAGTTAAACTATTATTGTTTCCGTTTTCATTAAAATTAATTGTAACTAGCAGGTCTGTAGAGGCTATCTGAATGCATCTTATCTTAAAACTTTAACTATTTATATTCCATTGAAAACCTATTCGTGATAAAATGTTTACATGCGAAAGTTCCAATGAACTATTTGCAAAACTACTTTGGACACATTAACAAAAAATGAATAGAGTTAAAAATGTAAAAGAAAAGTTTAATGCGAGTTAAGAGTAAGATACGTTCTAACAGAGCATTAAAATCAAAATTGAAAGTTTGAGGTATAAAGAGGGAGAGAAGAGAGAAAGAGAGAGATCGATAGCAGCAGAAAAATATAATGAGTGGTAAGCAAATAGAATTAAAAATACGAAAAAACCAAAAAAGACCGAACAAAAGAAGGTTGTAAGCAGTGAAGGAAAACAGAAAAAAACAAGAGTCTGGGAGAAAGCCAACAGGAACCAAAAGGCGCAAAAAGCAAGAACAAAAATTTGATTGCCGAATTATCACAGTAAGAGAACACATGAAGAGCAGAAAAAATAGAAGATCGAACAACAGAAAAAAAGACAGCGGAAGAAACTGAAGATAGGGTGAGATACAACAGTTCAAAAGAAGAGTAAACAGATACTGGGCGAAACAATAAACTCCGGTTCTGGTAAATAGGGCGAATAAGCTAATGAGAACACAATCTATGTCCCAGGACGAGGAATGTGCTGATAAAAAGTAATCGTTGGCAACAAGTCTTTGCGAATGCTTTTAAGAAGTCTACAAACACAGAACTGAGTTAAAGCGCTTGCTAATGCCACCAACAAAATTTTCTTCGAAAAAATTAAAGAAGGAAGGTTATACACTTATCATGTTTTGCATGCACTAATTTATTATCAACACTAACGTTGGTTTCTGCATTGTCACCTTTTGTGTCCCGGTGAGTGACTTTTCCTTCAAAAATTTTCAACAGTACCTTTTTCATCAAAAAGAATTTTTTGACAAGGAATTACGAAAAACAGTGTTAGTTCAAATCCAAATGTTACACTTCTGGTACTGTTGTTAATTCAGCTAGTGAAAGCTAGTAAATATATTGGAAAAAAACATTTTGATCAAATTGGTTAGGGCTTTAAAGTCGAAACATGGGAATCCCATAATATTAATGAATGGGAAGCCCATAATAGTAATCATTGCATGGACAAAAATAATATTAATAATAATAATAATAATAATAATAATAAAAATAATAATAATAATAATTTTAATAATAATAATAATAATAATAATAATAATATTAATAATAATAATAGTAATAATGATAATAATAGTAACAATAATAATAATAATAATAATAATAATAATAACAATAATAATAATAATAATGATAATAATAATAATACTGATAATAATAATAATAATAATAGTAATAATAATAAGAATAATAATATTAATAATAATAATAATAACAATAATAATAATAATAATAATAATAATAATAATAATAATAGTACTTATCCGCGGTTCAACTTTGCTGACAATATGTTAAAAGAAGAAAACTTTCAAAAACAAAACGCATAAATTTTCAAAAAAAGCATAACTTTTCAAAGACACTTTTCAAAAAACAACACGCATAACTTTTATGGAAGAACACTATTAAATGATTTATGAAATTTTGTGAAAGATTTATCAAGTATATGATTAAGATAGAAATTGAAGAGGGCGTTAATAACTATCTTGATAAACGAAATAAGAAATCAGATCAATTGATGAAATATTCCACCTAAGCATTAAACGAACTCCTTCATTGAAATTATTCCATTAATAATGTATCTGATATTAGGATTAAATGTTCAAATCATATAAAGTTTGTATATATAACACTACAAATCGTAATAAAATTATGAATCATATTATACTGTTAAACTTATAACACCTATCTATAAAAACAAAATTCGATAACAACACCTGCTAAAAAGACGCAGGCGTGTGTTTATAGTTCTGAACAGGATAAAGTTATTCTAAACAAACGAACAGACATTGGAGTTGCTATTAATTACTTTTTATCTTGAAATAGAGTTATATTAGAGTAAACTATCTTGATAGTCTATTTGATGTACTATAATGATAAACTGTTTTGATATAACATTTTAAGTATAACTTCAGTAATATATTTCTGAGCTTTTTCTCAAATCGGTCCTTAATGTGCTTTAATCTATTTCTACAATGATATACATATATATATATATATATATATATATATATATATATATATATATGTATATAAATATATATATATAATGTACATTTATTTATTATAAATCTAAAGAAAGTTATGTTTTTATATTATTTACAGATTTTATATGTTACATAGAAATCAGGATTATTATAATGTTTAATCATATTATTATAAAAAATCTTTTATATTTGCTACAACTTCCAAAAAAATCATAACCTTCATTCTGCCATTTATTACAAAATTTACACCAAGGTTCATCTTTCAATTATCATAATTGTGATCAACGAGTACCATTTTTAGTAATGAAACCATATTATTTTTATTTATCTATTTTCTCTAAAAATCGAACATCGAGATGGTGACGATAAACCATTTAAGAAAGAATTTCAAAAAATGGGATTTCTTAAAAAAATATTTGAAATTTTAGTAGGTATACGTACAATCATTAAATCATACTAATCATTATAGAATGTTCTATAGAATTGATCGAATTAGAAATACAAATTTAGTTAATAGTAATCTGAGTAAATGTCAGAATAAAACAAACCATTATTTCTTCGAAGAAACTCTTGATAATATTTTACCGAAAAACAATCAGTTTACTAAATTGTAGACATTGTAATGATTATATAAGGATGAGTAATATGTTGTTGAGAAACATAATTGTTCTACAGATCATATAAATAATGTGCAATATAAAGGTGTTATTACTACAGTAGAAGATACTCAATACTATAAACATGAAATATGTAGTAATATGATAATTAAAAAAATGTTTTTAGTCATGTGCTAACTAACCCTAAATGCTGATAATAATACACTGCTATTGATAACACTACAACTACTGATAACACTATAACTTCTGATAAAACAACAATTAATAACAATAATACTAATACCCCAACTATTGATGTTAATGAATCTGGTGTAACATAGATCAACAATAGAGAAATTGGTAATTGATATTTTCTTGATGGAGGTAAAACCCCAATAAGAGTAACTGACTATTCTGACCATTGTATGATTTTAAGGCAAAATATGATGATTTCAATGCGCATTACAAATCAGCTTAACAAAAAGAGAATGTTGAACTGAACATAGAAAGAAGTAATAGGTAGACAGAATTTGTAAGTTAAACTGGTATAGAACAGAATATGAGATATTATCAGGTTTCAAAAACTAGTAAAAATCATGAAGATCCAATATTCTTAAATGTGTTGGTAATATAGAAAGGTTACATAATTTGAATCTTCATTTCAATTTTAGTGCATTTGATAAAGTAAAGTACATTAAACCTAAACAATTACAAGAACACCTGCTTACATTTCGACTTCAAAAAAATTATATAATACATCAGAAGATTTAGATATAATGAAGATTGCAAGAATACGAATTAAATCAGTCAGGATGGAGCTTAGAATCATTTACTTACTTACAACGCTTAAAAACAGTTACTTACGTTTCGTCTTTAAAACAGATGATATAATACACAAGAAGGTTTAGATACTTTGATGAATGCATTAAAAATTAGCAGGCAAGAACAAGAATTAATAAAATCAGGATGGAGCATATAATGCTTTAAGAACTAAACATTATATATGTATATATATATAAAAACATATATAAGTATACTTTATATATATATATATATATATATATATATATAAATATATATATATATATATATATATATATATATATACATGTATATCTATATATATATATATATATATATATATATATATATATATATATGTATATATATATATATGTGTATATATATATATATATATATATATATATATATATATATATATATGCCTATATATACCTATATATAAACATATAAAGTATATAAACATTTATAAAAATGTACACTTATATATATTTATACTTAAACATATAATTATATATTTATATAAACATATTTATATATATTTACATAAAAACATACCTATATATAAACATATATGTGTACCCATATGTATATATATATATATATATATATATATATATATATATATATATATATATACATATATATATATATATATATATATATATATATATAAATATATATATATATATATATATATATATATGTATAAAACAAAAGGCAGTAGTCATACCAAAATTTGTTAAATTAGTTAAATGAAAATACCTTCCACCCGACCTTAAGATTAGGGTCAAATTAAGAAGATATCAGAATTTTAAAAAGATATAATACAATTTAATGTATTTAATTCAAACAAGATTAAAACTATTAATCCAAAAATAATCAATCAGATTGATTCTAAAGGTTATAATATACTATATTATAATGGACACTATGTTTTATGTACAGGTGTCCCATTTCTATTACGTAAATTACTTTAAAAATGTTCTCCTTGTTTAAAATTTTGTACATAATTTATTCCTGAAGGTGCTTGAAATAAACTGTTAACTCAATGTAATGATCCTGGTGAATACTCATGAAGATGATTATTTACAGTTTGATAGATTTTAAAAGAAGAATGTACAAAATGTGAAAGAAATAATTCAATGACTCTATCTGATGCTTTTCTGAATCAGAAGATTTCAAAATTTATTCAAAAATGTTCGTAATGCAGCAGTTAACTCTGGGAACAGAAATGGTAATAATCAGGTGAGAGCATTAGAGAGACCTAGTAATAAATGTACCTCATTAGCAACTAAAACTTGAAAGAGTTTAAAATCATCAACCCATGGTTTATGTAAATTTTCTACTACTGGTTACTGCATAAAAGTTTTTATTCAAAAGATTCTTATTTTTATTTATTATAAATTTGTCTCTTTATTTATTTTATTTTTAGATTATCTACTAATATAAATACTAGTGTTTTCGTTATTACAAATGTTTTAGATGTTTTGATTACTAAATACTACTAATTTTAGACTTAACTAACTATTATTTCATGTTATTCTTCAGATATTTTACTTATATAATTGTACTCATAATTTTTTTTACTATCATTCCTTTAAATAATGTATAGTTTATTAAGTTTATCACGAACCTCTTTAGATTGAATAAATACCTGGAAATACCTTATATTTTTCTTTCTTGTTGAGTTATAAATGTTTTTGATACTGATTCTCATACCGTTGCTGTTGCAAATGCTGTTGGTACTGAAAAAGTTAAACATATAGTTTTTAATGCAACCGATGTTGTTGTAGCTGTTGTTGCTATTGATAATAAAACAGATTCTGTTATCTCACCAATTTAAAGATAAGTTCTTATCTACCCAATTTTTTGCTGTTGTTCAAAGTTTCAGTTTCACTATTTTTTTTAATTTCTGATATCTTTTAAAAGATTATATTGCAATAAAAACTATTATTTGTTTTCATTTTCTCATTTATCAAATGGTTGTTGGCAATTGCAGATTTGCTGATCAACTGTTCGTTTGTTGATATATTTGCTTAAAGTAGTGTTTCACCTTTTTCTGTAGATGAGAAAACATTTTTCAATTCGTTTATTTATATCTTCTTGATTCTTTTCAAAAAGCATCTCTAGTCTTGATAGTTCTTTGTTGCCAAATACATTACTGTCAGATAAAATTGCGATTATGTATTGATTTATTGTTTTTCTAAGTGGTAGATTTACTTCTTTAGTTTCTCTCAATCACCGAGTACGCCTATCATCTAAATGAGTATTAATTACGTTTTCATTAAACTAGCTATTACAAAACGCTTGTTTTAATTGAATACAATTTTTGATCGTATCACTGCAAGCTTTTTTACAATATTATATAAAAATTCTTTTGAGCCTCGGAAATTATTTGGATAAGCTAGATAAATTTGTTCTGTTTAAAGTTAATTTATCAATTGTACTTTCACCAGTTGGGTAGTCGATTATTATTTGTATCTATTTGCCTGATGTAACTTCTTTAAATACTCTTTTTCATACTTCGTTTATATTTTTACATAAAATATTGATTTTTTTTATCGGATGTTAATAAATTATTATCACACTACTCTTTATTAACAGTATCTTTAGCATTCGTAGGAATGGGTAAATTCTTAACAAATTGTTTTTTATTCAGATCTTTAGATTCATTGTCCTCTAAGAATAATTGCTGTGCTTTATTTGCTGTTAGGTAGTTTGCTGGTTTTAATATTATTCATTTTCTTTGATTGGATCTGTTTCTAGTCCTCTATATCCAGAAATAATTTCAGTTTCGCTGACTTATCAGGGAACCTGCTTGGCAAACAAGCAGAGGTCTGTACATAGAGAATTCCAAAATTTTGTGATTGAAATCAAAACTGAATACAGAATTAAGTAAAGCCTGCTCGTTATATTTACCTTCAATTTTTTCACCATTTTTATCTTTTCATCATTTAGCAATCTTTTTATTTTCTCTTCTTCGCCTGTTATATCTCGTTCAGTTAGATCTTCAATAGTAATAGACATAGTGAAGCGTTCAGAAAATTTATAGATATGATCTTTTACTTTCATATCATTGGGTTCTAGAGGTATATCGACGTCATTCAATTCAGATTTGATTGAAGATGCATCAGGTTGTTTTAATTCTAATTGTTTATTTATTTGTTTTCCCCATTTCTACTAGAATTTTGATCATCTTATTGCCAACTGTGAACTTAATACCTTTGTAATCAGGTATTGTTAAGGCTAATGGGATTTCAAATTCTGGTAAGGATTGTGATTATTAAAATTATTTAAAACCTTCAATCAATAAAGCCAATTGTTCGTCAGGATTCTGATTCTGTGAATTTAGTTATTAGGTAAATATATCATTTAGCCCTTACATGTTACCATAACAATCTTGTCATTTTATTTGGTTCTCGAATCAATTTCTACTGTTTTCCTTTTCGAGTTTGTTTAATTCTATTAGAGTCTGTAGCTTTGTTTTAGTCACAGTTTCGCTTATTTTATATCCAAGAGAAACCATAGCAATAAGTCATGTTTCATCACTTATAATATTAATAAGTCTTTCAATATATTATTTAATGAATGCTTTTATATTATTGGAAAGAGAAAAACGCAAGCTAAACATTGATACCACATAAAAAACTGTGAAAAACTATAATTTAAGAGTTTATTCAAGAAAAACCATAACATTGAGTGGTTTTCTATAAATGATAACATTAGTAAATCTTTGTGGATAATAATTTGTTAACTGCATTTTTTACCATTAGAGAGAATAGAACCGAGGCAATATTTTAATACCACATAAATTAGAGTAAAGAAAATAAATTTCTTAAAATATTTCAGAACGACCACAAGATTAGGCTATGTTTAACAATTAAAACGTTAATAAATTATTGGTAAATATTATTTTATGAATGCATCTTATATCGGAAAGAGATTTTATAGCAGAAAAAAGTCATAGATTAATTTTTGAAACTATATGACCTTTTGTCAAAAATATATAAATTTTGACTTGTTAAAGAAAAACCTTATTTGTTATCTATTCCTAATACTTAACGTACCATTATAAATTACCATTCTATCGCGGATCTTAATACGTTATTCCGATACTTCAACGAAAAACCATCACTGACTTGCTTCAACGCTATAAAAAATATCTGTTTTTTTGTTGAACTGAAAATTTGAAAAATGCAGTGTCGCACTTAAAATATTCTACAATAATTCCAATTGAGTGGACCTGCAAACCAAAAATTCATTATTACCTTAGATGCAACACTTGTTGAATGGTATATTTTAACCAAATATTATGCGTGATATTAAACTTTATTCAATGGAGTTATATTGTAAGTGGTTCTTTCTGTTCTTCTAACACTATGGAAAATTTCGTTTAAACTGTGACCGTATTTGATATCAAAATTGTATCAAAAATGAACATTTTTTTCATAATCTTTCCTCATTTACCGCTGCGTCAAACATATATACATTACTAATTTTAATATAATTTTCAAAATCAGTTAACAGTTAAACTATTATTGTTTCCGTTTTCATTAAAATCAATTGTAACTAGCAGGTCTGTAGAGGCTATCTGAATGCATCTTATCTTAAAACTTTAACTATTTATATTCCATTGAAAACCTATTCGTGATAACTGGTGTACATGCGAAAGTTCCAATGAACTATTTGCAAACTACTTTGGACACAATAACAAAAAATGAAGAGAGTTCAAAATTTAAAGAAAAATTTAATGCGAGTTAAGAGTAAGAGACGTTCTAACAGAGCATTAAAATCATAACTGAAAGTTTGAGGTATAAAGAGGGAGAGAAGAGAGAAAGAGAGAGATCGATAGCAGCAGAAATATATAATGAGTGGAGAGCAAATAGATTTAAAAATACGAAAAAACCAAAAAGACAGAACAAAAGAAGGTTGAAAGCAGTGAAGGAAAACCGAAAAAAAAACAAGAGTCTGGGAGAAAGCCATCAGGAACCAAAAGGCGCAAAAAGCAAAAGCAAAAATTTGCTTGCAAAATTATCACAGTAAGAGAACACATGAAGAGCAGAAAAAATAGAAGATCAAACAACAGAAAAAAAAGACAGCGGAAGAAACTGAAGATAGGGTGAGATACAACAGTTCAAAAGAAGAGTAAACAGATACTGGGCGAAACAATGAATTCCAGTTCTCGTAAATAAGGTGAATAAGCTAATGAGAACACAATGTATGTCCCAGGACGAGGAATGTGCTGATAAAAAGTAATCGTTGGCAACAAGTCTTTGCGAATGCTTTTAAGAAGTCAACAAACACAGAACTGAGTTAAAGCGCTGGCTAATACCACCAACAAAATTTTCTTCGAAAAAAATAAAGAAGGAAGGTTATACACTTATCATGTTTTGCATGCAATGATTTATTAGTAACACTGACTTTGGTTTCTGCATCGTCACCTTTTGTGTCCCAGTGAGTGACTTTTCCTTCAGAAATTTTCAACACCACCTTTTTCATCAATAACAATTTTTTGACAAGGAATTACGAAAAACAATGTTTTTTTCTGTCATAAAAACCTCTTTCTCTTGACACAATTTTGATCATTTACCTTTTCAGTATCAAGAACTTATCGTTCACAGACCGTTATCTGAAGAAGTTTCTGGTCACAGACCCTTTATTGAACAACTAATCGGCCAATGATTTTTTCGACACTATTGTTTTTGTTTACTGCAACACCGATTTTTATCTTTTTCATAAATTCTGGTTACACGCTTTTTCGTAAAGCCTTTTTTCGGTAGATGACACGACTTCTTAGCACACTTTTTTGGTCATTAACCATAATTAGGCAACCGCTTAACCGTGCTCTTCCATATTACTGTTAAAACATGCTGATCAGTGATGCCTCTAAAACATGCCCTCTTATGTGTTCACGCGATTAATATCTAGACTAGCAGGCCCGCAAACGCACATCACAAGAAAATTCTTTCAAACGAATAGAAGGTTTATAGAAACAAGGTTTTAGGTTTCGTGCCAACTCCGGCTCGAATCCATTTGCCCCTCATTTACCAGGCATAGGTGTTAACGCCTATGCTACCGATGCGTGTTTTTCCGTCTTTTACCCTATGTAGCAGTGAATTTCTGTTAATCAACATTTTTGGCTTTGCCGAGTTGCATGTTTAAGGAGGGCTAAAACATGTGCAGATAACGATTTTACACATGGTGGCAAAGCGCGTTTATTGTCTATTGTCTATTCCCATTTCAGAATCAGCAAAATTCTTTTCAAGGGCTTTTATGGCTGGTCTGTTTTGGCAAGCTTAATGAGCGTAAAATAAAAGCAGATTAGGAACCAAAATATGAAATAAGAGGAAGATTTGAAGGAAAGAAAAGAAAAAAAACGAAAAAAAAAACGAAATAAAAGGGCGAAAGAAAAAGAAAATCAACTTCTCAAAGTTGTTGTCAAGGGAGTTATGCGTCTTTTTCCGGCTTTAATTGGACTCGAACCCCTGCTCCTCGCTTAGCAGTCATGGGTCATATCCTGTACGCTAAATATGCCAATTGCATACGCCTATTGAACTTTCTAATGCAGAAAGAATGAAGGAATAAAGAAAGAACGAAATTAAAACTAATAAAAGGAAAGGAATGAAGAACGGAATAAAAAGACAAACTAATACCCTTTTTTTTTAACCAATTACTTGCTTTTCAGCCCTCTACCGGGCTTTAACTCATGCCCCTCGCATCACAGCCATAGATTTTATCCCTTGCGCTACCGACGCCTGTTGTTTTTGTCTATTGAAAACTGATTACATACGCAAAAGTTTTATCGTTGGCTATTTTTTCTGGATGACATTTCCTAAGCTGCACTCCTAATGAGCACAGAAACATGATCACGAGCACAAATCAGGAGCATAAACATGGTGATGTAGGCTGCATGTTTATGGACTATAAAAACATGAAGAGAGGAACGCTGATAATAATTGCACTCAAGTGCAACTTTCGTTCAACATAAAAGATAGATAGATGAGAGGGAGAGAATGAAATGCAGAAAGATGAGGGAATGAAAAAAGAACTAAGAGAAAAACAAAATAAAGAAGGAAAGAAATAAAAAAGGAAAACCAAACCCCAATTTTTTAAACGCCAGTACATAATGCATGTTTAAGGATTGCTAAAGCTTGTGAAGACAGGAGCGCTGTTAAGCGTTGCTGTCAAGTGCGACTCACTTGTAAAATAATAGATAGATAGATACATAGATAGATAGATAGATAGATAGATAGATAGATAGATAGATAGATAGATAGATAGATAGATAGATAGATAGATAGATAGATAGATAGATAGATAGATAGATAGATTGATAGATAGATAGATAGATAGATAGATAGATAGATAGATAGATAGATAGATAGATAGATAGATAGATAGATAGATAGATAGATAGATAGATAGATAGATAGATAGATAGATAGATAGATAGATAGATAGATAGATAGATGGAAGGGAGAGCATGAAATGCAGAACGATTAAGTGAATATAGAACCAAAGGGAGATATAGAAAACGATTAAAAGGAAAGAAATGAAGAACAGAAGAAAAATATATCTCAATTCCAAATCCTTACCCCAGTACACTAAGCATCCATTTCCGCCCCTACTCGGCTTGAACCCCTACCCATCGTCTCACAATAATAGGTCTAATCTCTTGCGCTACCCAAGCCTGTTGCTTTTGTCTATTCAACTGACTACATACGCAAACTTTTGGTCATTGGCTTTTTGTCTTGCTTGTTTTTGTTAAACTGCTTTCTTAATGAGTACAAAAACATGTGCAAGTTGGGAGCTTAAGCATGGTGGAGTAGGCTGCATGTTTAAAGATCGCTAAAGCTTGTGAAGATAGGAACGCTGTTAAGCATTGCTGTCAAGTGCGACTCACATTTAAAATAATAGATAGATATATGAAAGGGAGAGAAGGAAATGCAAAACAAATGAGTGAATATAGAACGAAAGGAAGATATTGAAAACGATTAAAAGAAAAGAGATGAAGAACAGAAGAAAAAGATATCCCAACCCCAAATCTTTACATCAGTACACTAAGCATCCATTTCCACCCCTACTTGGGCTTGAACTCATGCCCATCGGTTCACAGTCATAGGTCTAATCCTTTGCGCTAGCCAAGCCTGTTGCTTTTGTCTATTCAACTGACTACATACGCAAACTTTTGGTCATTGGCTTTTTGTATTGCTTGTTTTTGTTAAACTGCATTCTTAATGAGCACAAAAACATGTGCCAGTTGAGAGCTTAAGCATGGTGGAGTAGGCTGCATGTTTAAGGATCGCTAAAGCTTGTGAACATAGGAGCGCTGTTAAGCATTTCTGTCAAGTGCGACTCACATTTAAAATAATAGATAGATATATGAAAAGGAAAGAATGAAATGCAAAACAATTGAGTGGATATAGAACGAAAGGAAGATATAGAAAACGATTAAAAGGAAAGAGATGAACAACAGAAGAAAAAGATATCCAAACCCCAAATCTTTACATCAGTACACTAAGCATCCATTTCCACCCCTACTCGGCTTGAACCCCTACCCATCGTTTCACAGTCATAGGTCTAATCTCTTGCGCTACCCAAGCCTGTTGCTTTTGTCTATTCAACTGACTACAAACGCAAACTTTTGGTCATTGGCTTTTTGTCTTGCTTGTTTTTGTTAAACTGCATTCTTAATGAGCACAAAAACATGTGCAAGTTGGGAGCTTAAGCATGGTGGAGTAGGCTGCATGTTTAAGGATCGCTAAAGCTTGTGAAGATAGGAACGCTGTTAAACATTGCTGTCAAGTGCGACTCACATTTAAAATAATAGATAGATATATGAAAGGGAAAGAATGAAATGCAAAACAAATGAGTGAATATTGAACGAAAGGAAGATATTGAAAACGATTAAAAGGAAAGAGATGAAGAACAGAAGAAAAAGATATCCCAAGCCCAAATCTTTACATCAGTACACTAAGCGTCCATTTCCACACCTACTTGGGCTTGAACTCATGCCCATCGGTTCACAGTCATAGGTCTAATCCTTTGCGCTACCCAAGCCTGTTGCTTTTGTCTATTCAACTGACTGCATACCTGCATACGCAAACTTTTGGTCATTGGCTTTTTGTCTTGCTTGTTCTTGTTAAACTGCATTCTTAATGAGCACAAAATCATGTGCAAGTTTGGAGCTTAAGCATGGTGGAGTAGGCTGCATGTTTTAAGATCGCTAAAGCTTGTGAAGATAGGAGCGCTGTTAAGCATTGCTGTCAAGTGCGACTCACATTTAAAATAATAGATAGATATATGAAAGGGAAAGAATGAAATGCAAAACAAATGAGTGAATATTGAACGAAAGGAAGATATTGAAAACGATTAAAAGGAAAGAGATGAAGAACAGAAGAAAAAGATATCCCAAGCCCAAATCTTTACATCAGTACACTAAGCGTCCATTTCCACACCTACTTGGGCTCTAACTCATGCCCATCGGTTCACAGTCATAGGTCTAATCCTTTGCGCTACCCAAGCCTGTTGCTTTTGTCTATTCAACTGACTGCATACGCAAACTTTTGGTCATTGGCTTTTTGTCTTGCTTGTTCTTGTTAAACTGCATTCTTAATGAGCACAAAATCATGTGCAAGTTGGGAGCTTAAGCATGGTGGAGTAGGCTGCATGTTTAAAGATCGCTAAAGCTTGTGAAGATGGGAGCGCTGTTAAGCATTGCTGTCAAGTGCGACTCACATTTAAAATAATAGATAGATATATGAAAGGGAGAGAATGAAATGCAAAACAAATGCGCGGATACAGAACGAAAGGAAGATATAGAAAACGATTAAAAGGAAAGAGATGAAGAACAGAAGAAAAAGATATCCAAACCCCAAATCTTTACATCAGTACACTAAGCATCCATTTCTACCCCTACTTGGGCTTGAACTCATGCCCATCGCCTCACAGTCGTAGGTCTAATCCTTTGCGCCAACCAAGCCTGTTGCTTTTGTCTATTCAACTGACTACATACGCAAAATTTTGGTCATTGGCTTTTTGTTTCGCTTGTTTTTGTTAAACTGCATTCTTAATGAGAAAAAAAACAATTGCAGGTTAGGAGCTTAAGCATGGTGGAGTAGGCTGCATGTTTAAGGATCGCTAAAACTTAACTATTCCGCTCAAATGCGACTTGGACTGAAATTAATAAAAACACAGATGAAAAGGAGAGAATGAAATGCAGAAAGAATGAAAGAACAAAGATCGAAAGGAAGATATAGAAAACAATTAACAGGAAAGAGATCAAAAACAGAAGAAAAAGGTAACCAAATAAAAAAATCTTTACATCAGTACACTAAGCATCCATTTCCTTCCTTACTTGGGCTTGAACTCATGCCCATCGCTTCACAGTCATGGGTCTAATCCTTTGCGCTACCCAAGCCTGTTGCTTTTGTCTATTCAACTGACTACATAAGCAAATTTTTGGTCGTTGGCTTTTGTTTTGTCTCGCTTGTTTTTATTAAGCTGCATTCTTAATGAGCACAAAAAATTTTCCAGATCAGAAGTTTAGGCATGGTGGAGTAGGCTGCTTGTTTAAGGATCGTTAAAGCATGTGAAGATGGGAGCGCTGTTAACATAGCGCTCAAGTGCGACTTACATTGAAAATTTTAGATAGATAGATAAAATGGAGAGAATAAAACGCAGAACGAATGAGTGAATATAGAACAAAAGAAAGATACAGAAAACGATTAAAATGAAAAAGAAGAAAACAGAAGAAAAAGATATTCAAATCACAATTCTTTACATCTACACACTAATCATCCATTTCCTCCGCTACTTGGGACTGAATCCATGCCCATCACTTCACTGTGATAGGTCCGATCCCTTGCGCTACAAAAACTTGTTGCTTTTGTCTATTCAACTGACTACATACGCAAATTTTTGGTCTTTAGCTTTTTGTCTCGCTTGTTTTTGTTAAACTGCATTCTTAATGAGAACAAAAACATGTGCAAGTTGAGAGCTTAAGCATGGTGGAGTAGGCTGCATGTTTAAGGATCGCTAAAGCTTGTGAAGATAGGAGCGCTGTTAAGCATTGCTGTCAAGTGCGACTCACATTTAAAATAATAAATAGATATATGACAGGGATAGAATGAAATGCAAAACAAATGAGTGGATATAGAACGAAAGGAAGATAAAGAAAACAATTAAAAGGAAAGAGATGAAGAACAGAAGAGAAAGATATCCAAACCCCAAATCTTTACATCAGTACACTAAGCATCCATTTCCACCCCTACTTGGGCTTGAACTCATGCCCATCGCTTCACAGTCAAAGATCTAATCCTTTGCGCTACCCAAGCCTGTTGCTTTTGTCTATTCAACTGACTACATACGCAAATTTTTGGTCTTTAGCTTTTTGTCTTGCTTGTTTTTGTTAAACTGCATTTCTTAATGAGAACAAAAACATGTGCAGGTTGGGAGCTTAAGCATGGTGGAGTAGGCTGCATTTTTATGGATCGTTAAAGCTTGTGAAGATAGAAGCGCTGTTAACCATTGTGCTCAAGTGCGGCTTACATTTAAACTAATAGATAGATAGATGAAAGGGAGAGACTGAAATGCAGAACAAATGAGTGAATATAGAACAAAAAGAAGATATAGAAAACGATTAAAAGGAAAGAGATGAAGAACAGAAGATAAAGGTGTCTCATTTCCAAAACCTTACCCCAGTACACTAAGCATCTATTTCCGCCCCTACTCGGCTTGAGCCCATACCCATCGCTTCACAGTCATAGGTCTAATCCCTTGCGCTACCGAAGCATGTTGCTTTTGTCTATTCAACTGAATACATGAGCAAGTTTTTGGTCATTGGTTTTTTGTCTCGCTTGTTTTTGTCAAGCTGCATTCTTAAGGAGCACAAAATCTTTTCTAGATCAAAAGCTTAGGCATGGTTGAGTAGGCTGTATGTTTAGGATTGTTAAAGCATGTGAAGATACGAGCGCTGCTAACCCTTGCGCCTAGATGCGACTTGCATTTAAATTATTAGATAGATATATGAAAGGGAGAGAATGAAATGCAGAACGAATGAGTGAATATAGAACGAAAAGAAGATATATAAAACGACAAAAAGGAAAAAGATGAAGAACAGAAGAAAAAGATATCTGAATCCCAAATTTTTACCAAGAACACTAAGCATCCATTTCCGCCTCTACTCGGGCTTGACCCGCTACCGAAGCCTGTTGCTTTTGTCTATTCAACTGACTACATGCGCAAATTTTTGGTCATTGGCTTTTTGTCTCGCTTGTTTTTGATAAGCTTCATTCATAGTGAGCACAAAAACACGTACGGATTATGAGCTTCAGCATAGTGGATTAGGCTGCATGTTTAAGGATCGTTAAAGCATGTGAAGATAGAAGCGCTGTTAACCATTGTGCTCAAGTGCGGCTTACATTTAAAATAATAGATAGATAAATGAAAGGGAGAGAATGAAATGCAGAACGAATGAGTGAATATAGAACGAAAAGAAGATATATAAAACGACAAAAAGGAAAAAGATGAAGAACAGAAGAAAAAGATATCTGAATCCCAAATTTTTACCAAGAACACTAAGCATCCATTTCCGCCCCTACTCGGGCTTGACCCGCTACCGAAGCCTGTTGCTTTTGTCTATTCAACTGACTACATGAGCAAGTTTTTGGTCTTTGGCTCATTGTCTCCCTTGTTTTTGTCAAGCTGCATTCTTAAGGAGCACACAAACTTGTCCGGACCGGGAGCTTAAACATGATGGAGTAGGCTGTAAGGTTAAGTATCGTTAAAACATGTGAAGATAGGAGCACTGTTAACCATTGCGCTCAAATGGGACTTACATTTAAAATAATAGATAGATAGGTAGATAGATAGATAGATAGATAGATAGATAGATAGATAGATAGATAGATAGAAAGATAGATAGATAGATGGATAGATAGATAAATAGATAGATAGATAGATAGATAGATAGATAGATAGATAGATAGATAGATAGATAGATAGATAGATAGATAGATAGATAGATAGATAGATAGATAGATAGATAGATAGATAGATAGATAGATAGATAGATAGATAGATAGATAGATAGATAGATAGATAAATAGATAGATAGATAGATAGATAGATAGATAGATAGATAGATAGAGAGATAGGTATATAGATAGATAGATAGATAGATAGATAGATAGATAGATAGATAGATAGATAGATAGATAGATAGATAGATAGATAGATAGATAGATAGATAGATAGATAGATAGATAGATAGAGAGATAGATAGATAGATAGATAGATAGATAGATAGATAGATAGATAGATAGATAGATAGATAGATAGATAGATAGATAGATAGATAGATAGATAGATAGATAGATAGATAGATAGATAGATAGATAGATAGATAGATAGATAGATAGATAGATAGATAGATAGATAGATAGATAGATAGATAGATAGATAGATAGATAGATAGATAGATAGATAGATAGATAGATAGATAGATAGATAGATAGATAGATAGATAGATAGATAGATAGATAGATAGATAGATAGATAGATAGATAGATAGATAGATAGATAGATAGATAGATAGATAGATAGATAGATAGATAGATAGATAGATAGATAGATAGATAGATAGATAGATAGATAGATAGATAGATAGATAGATAGATAGATAGATAGATAGATAGATAGATAGATAGATAGATAGATAGATAGATAGATAGATAGATAGATAGATAGATAGATAGATAGATAGATAGATAGATAGATAGATAGATAGATAGATAGATAGATAGATAGATAGATAGATAGATAGATAGATAGATAGATAGATAGATAGATAGATAGATAGATAGATAGATAGATAGATAGATAGATAGATAGATAGATAGATAGATAGATAGATAGATAGATAGATAGATAGATAGATAGATAGATAGATAGATAGATAGATAGATAGATAGATAGATAGATAGATAGATAGATAGATAGATAGATAGATAGATAGATAGATAGATAGATAGATAGATAGATAGATAGATAGATAGATAGATAGATAGATAGATAGATAGATAGATAGATAGATAGATAGATAGATAGATAGATAGATAGATAGATAGATGTAAGGGAGAGAATGATATGCAGAACGAATAAAAGAATATAGAACCAAAGGAAGATATAGAAAACGATAAAGAGGAAAGAAATGAAGAACAGAAGAAAATTGTATCCAAATCCCAAACATTTACCCCAGTACACTAAGCATCCATTTTCTCCCCTACTCGGGCTTCAACCCACGCCCATCGCTTCAAAGTCTTAGGTCTAATCCCTTTCGCCACCAAAGACTGTTGCTTTTCTCTATTCAACTGACTACATACGCCAATTTTTGGTCATATGTTTTTGTCTCGCTTGTTTTTATTTAGCTTCATTCATAGTGAGCACAAAAACATGTGCAGATCGGGAACTTAAGCATGGTGGATTAGGCTGCATGTTTAAGGATCGTTAAAGCAAGTGAAGATAGAAGCGCTTTTAAACATTGCACCCAAGTGAGGCTTACATTTAAAATAATAGATAGATAGATGAAAAGGCGAGAATAAAATGCAAAACGAATGAGTGAATATAGAACGAAAAGAAGATATAGAAAACGTTTAAAAGGAAAGAGATGACCAACCGAAGAAAAAGATATCCAAATCCCGAAACTTTACCAAGTACACTAAGCATTCATTTTCTCCCCTACTCGGGCTTCAACCCACGCCCATCGCTTCAAAGTCATAGTTCGCATCCCTTTCGCTACCAAAGACTCTACCAAAGACTGTTGCTTTTGTCTATTCAACTGACTACATGAGCAAGTTTTTGGTCATTGGCTTATTATCTCGCTTGTTTTTGTCAAGCTGCATTCTTAAGGAGCACAAAAACTTGTCCGGATCGGGAGCTTACACATGATGGAGTAGGCTGTAAGGTTAAGGATCGTTAAAACATGTGAAGATAGGAGCGCTGTTAACCATTGCGCTCAAATGGGACTTACTTTTAAAATATTAGATAGATAGATAGATAGATAGATAGATAGATAGATAGATAGATAGATAGATAGATAGATAGATAGATAGATAGATAGATAGATAGATAGATAGATAGATAGATAGATAGATAGATAGATAGATAGATAGATAGATAGATAGATAGATAGATAGATAGATAGATAGATAGATAGATAGATAGATAGATAGATAGATAGATAGATAGATAGATAGATAGATAGATAGATAGATAGATAGATAGATAGATAGATAGATAGATAGATAGATAGATAGATAGATAGATAGATAGATAGATAGATAGATAGATAGATAGATAGATAGATAGATAGATAGATAGATAGATAGATAGATAGATAGATAGATAGATAGATAGATAGATAGATAGATAGATAGATAGATAGATAGATAGATAGATAGATAGATAGATAGATAGATAGATAGATAGATAGATAGATAGATAGATAGATAGATAGATAGATAGATAGATAGATAGATAGATAGATAGATAGATAGATAGATAGATAGATAGATAGATAGATAGATAGATAGATAGATAGATAGATAGATAGATAGATAGATAGATAGATAGATAGATAGATAGATAGATAGATAGATAGATAGATAGATAGATAGATAGATAGATAGATAGATAGATAGATAGATAGATAGATAGATAGATAGATAGATAGATAGATAGATAGATAGATAGATAGATAGATAGATAGATAGATAGATAGATAGATAGATAGATAGATAGATAGATAGATAGATAGATAGATAGATAGATAGATAGATAGATAGATAGATAGATAGATAGATAGATAGATAGATAGATAGATAGATAGATAGATGTAAGGGAGAGAATGAAATGCAGAACGAATAAAAGAATATAGAACCAAAGGAAGATATAGAAAACGATAAAGAGGAAAGAAATGAAGAACAGAAGAAAATTGTATCCAAATCCCAAACATTTACCCCAGTACACTAAGCATCCATTTTCTCCCCTACTCGGGCTTCAACCCACGCCCATCGCTTCAAAGTCTTAGGTCTAATCCCTTTCGCCACCAAAGACTGTTGCTTTTCTCTATTCAACTGACTACATACGCCAATTTTTGGTCATATGTTTTTGTCTCGCTTGTTTTTATTTAGCTTCATTCATAGTGAGCACAAAAACATGTGCAGATCGGGAACTTAAGCATGGTGGATTAGGCTGCATGTTTAAGGATCGTTAAAGCAAGTGAAGATAGAAGCGCTTTTAAACATTGCACCCAAGTGAGGCTTACATTTAAAATAATAGATAGATAGATGAAAAGGCGAGAATAAAATGC
>NC_134470.1:40062262-40069762 GCF_964194025.1 Convolutriloba macropyga | reverse complement strand
AAGCTGCATTCTTAAGGAGCACAAAAACTTGTCCGGATCGGGAGCTTGCACATGATGGAGTAGGCTGTAAGGTTAAGGATCGTTAAAACATGTGAAGATAGGAGCGCTGTTAACCATTGCGCTCAAATGGGACTTACTTTTAAAATATTAGATAGATAGATAGATAGATAGATAGATAGATAGATAGATAGATAGATAGATAGATAGATAGATAGATAGATAGATAGATAGATAGATAGATAGATAGATAGATAGATAGATAGATAGATAGATAGATAGATAGATAGATTGATAGATAGATAGATAGATAGATAGATAGATAGATAGATAGATAGATAGATAGATAGATAGATAGATAGATAGATAGATAGATAGATAGATAGATAGATAGATAGATAGATAGATAGATAGATAGATAGATAGATAGATAGATAGATAGATAGATAGATAGATAGATAGATAGATAGTTAGATAGATAGATAGATAGATAGATAGATAGATAGATAGATAGATAGATAGATAGATAGATAGATAGATAGATAGATAGATAGATAGATAGATAGATAGATAGATAGATAGATAGATAGATAGATAGATTGATAGATAGATAGATAGATAGATAGATAGATAGATAGATAGATAGATAGATAGATAGATAGATAGATAGATAGATAGATAGATAGATAGATAGATAGATAGATAGATAGATAGATAGATAGATAGATAGATAGATAGATAGATAGATAGATAGATAGATAGATAGATAGATAGATAGATAGATAGATAGATAGATAGATAGATAGATAGTTAGATAGATAGATAGATAGATAGATAGATAGATAGATAGATAGATAGATAGATAGATAGATAGATAGATAGATGTAAGGGAGAGAATGAAATGCAGAACGAATAAAAGAATATAGAACCAAAGGAAGATATAGAAAACGATAAAGAGGAAAGAAATGAAGAACAGAAGAAAATTATATCCAAATTCCGAAACTTTACCAAGTACACTAAGCATTCATTTTCTCCCCTACTCGGGCTTCAACCCACGCCCATTGCTTCAAAGTCATAGTTCGCATCCCTTTCGCTACCAAAGACTGTTGCTTTTGTCTATTCAACTGACTACATGAGCAAGTTTTTGGTCATTGGCTTATTGTTTCGCTTGTTTTTGTCAAGCTGCATTCTTAAGGAGCACAAAAACTTGTCCGGATCGGGAGCTTACACATGATGGAGTAGGGTGTAAGGTTAAGGATCGTTAAAACATGTGAAGATAGGAGCGCTGTTAACCATTGCGCTCAAATGGGACTTACTTTTAAAATATTAGATAGATAGATAGATAGATATATAGATAGATAGGTGGAAGGGAGCGAATGAAATGCAGAACGAAAAAGTGGATATAGAACCAAAGGAAGATATAGAAAACGATAAAGAGGAAAGAAATGAAGAGCAGAAGAAAAAAATACCCAAATCCCAAACATTTACCCCAGTACGCTAAATATCCATTTCCGCCAAAACTCGGGCTTGAATCCATGCCCTTCGCTTCACAGTCATTGGTCTAATCCCTTGCGCTATCGACGCCTGTTACTTTTCTCTATTCAACTGACTACATACGCAAATTTTTGGTCATTGGTTTTTGTCTCGCTTATTTTTGTTAAGCTTCATTCATAGTGAGCGCAAAAAAATTTGCAGATTGGGAGATTAAGCTTGGTGGAATAGGTTGCATGTTTGAGGATTGTTAAAGCATGCGAAGATAAAAGCGCTGTTAACCATTGCGCTCAAGTGCGACTTACATTTAAATTAATATATATATATATATATATATATATATATATATATATATATATATATATATAGATAGATGAAAAGGCGAGAATAAAATGCAAAACGAATGAGTGAATATAGAACAAAAAGAAGATATAGAAAACGTTTAAAAGGAAAGAGATGATCAACCGAAGAAAAAGATATCCAAATCCCGAATATTTACCAAGTACACTAAGCATTCATTTTCTTCCCTACTCGGGCTTCAACCCACGCCCATCGCTTCAAAGTCATAGTTCTCATCCCTTTCGCTACCAAAGACCTTTGCTTTTGTCTATTCAACTGACTACATGAGCAAGTTTTTGGTCATTGGCTTATTGTCTCGCTTGTTTTTGTCAAGCTGCATTCTTAAGGAGCACAAAAACTTCTCCGGATTGGGAGCTTAAACTTGATGGAGTAGGCTGTAATTTTAAGGGTCGTTAAAGCATGTGAAGATAGAAGCGCTGTTAATCATTGCGCTCAAGTGGGACTTACATTTAAAATATTAGATAGATAGATAGATAGATAGATAGATAGATAGATAGATAGATAGATAGATAGATAGATAGATAGATAGATAGATAGATAGATAGAGAGATAGATAGATAGATAGATAGATAGATAGATAGATAGATAGATAGATAGATAAATAGATAGATAGATAGATAGATAGATAGATAGATAGATAGATAGATAGATAGATAGATAGATAGATAGATAGATAGATAGATAGATAGATAGATAGATAGATAGATAGATAGATAGATAGATAGATAGATAGATAGATAGATAGATAGATAGATAGATAGATAGATAGATAGATAGATAGATAGATAGATAGATAGATAGATAGATAGATAGAGAGATAGATAGATAGATAGATAGATAGATAGATAGAGAGATAGATAGATAGATAGATAGATAGATAGATAGATAGATAGATAGATAGATAGATAGATAGATAGATAGATAGATAGATAGATAGATAGATAGATAGATAGATAGATAGATAGATAGATAGATAGATAGATAGATAGATAGATAGATAGATAGATAGATAGATAGATAGATAGATGGAAGATAGAGAATGAAGTGCAGAACGAATAAGTGAATATAGTACCAAAGGAAGATATAGAAAATGATAAAGAGGAAAGAAATGAAGAACAGAAACAAAATATATCCAAATCGCAGACATTTACCCCAATACACTAAGCATCCATTTTCTCCCCTACTCGGGCTTCAACCCATGTTCATCGCTTCACAGTCATAGCTCTATTCACTTGCGCTACCGAATTCTGTTGCTTTTGTCTATTCGACTGACTACATACGTAAATTTTTGGTCATTGGCTTTTTGTCTCTTTGATTTTTGTTAAGCTGCATTCTTAATGAGCACAAAAGCTTTTCTAGATCGGAAGTTTAAGCAAAGCGGAGTAGGCTGTATGTTTATGGATTGTTAATGCATGTGAAGATAGGAGCGCTGTTACCAATGCGCTCAAGTGCGACTTACATTTTAAATAATAAACAGATAGATGAAAGGGAGAGATTGAAATGCATAACGAATGAGCGAATATAGAACGAAAGGAAGATATAGAAAACGATAAGGAGGAAAGAAATGAGGAACAGAAGAAATATATATCCAAATCCCTAACATTTAACCCAGTACACTGAGCATCCATTTTCTCCCCTACTCGGGCTTCAACCCACGCCCATCGCTTCAAAGTCATAGGTCTAATCCTTTTCGATACCGAAGACTGTTGCTTTTCTCTATTCAACTGACTACATACGCAAATTTTTGGTCATTGGTTTTTGTCTCTCTTGTTTTTGTTTAGCTTCATTCATAGTGAGCACAAAAACATGTGCAAAAACATGCTCTCAAGTGCGGCTTACATTTAAAATAATAGATTGATAGATGAAAGGGAAAGAAAAAGATGCAGAACGAATGAGTGAATATAGAACAAAAAGAAGATATGGAAAACGTTTGAGAGGAAAGAAATGACTAACCGAAGAAAAAGATATCCAAATTCCGAATCTTTACCAAGTACGCTAAGCATCCATTTTCTCCCCTACTTGGGCTTCAACCCACGCCCATCGGTTCAAAGTCATAGTTCTAATCCCTTTCGCTACAGAAGACTGTTGCTTTTGTCTATTCAACTGACTACATGAGCAGGTTTTTGGTCATTGGCTTATTGTCTCGCTTGTTTTGGATAAGCTTCATTCATAGTGAGCACAAAAACATGTACAGATTAGGAGCTTAAGCTTGGCGGAGTAGGCTGCATGTTTGAGGATTGTTGAAGCATGCGAAGAGAGAAGCGCTGTTAACCATTGCGCGCAAGTGCGACTTACATTTAAATTAATATTTATAGATAGATGAAAGGGAGAGAATGAAATGCAGAACGAATGAGTGAATATAGAACGAAAGGAAGAAATAAAAAACAATTCAAAGGAAATAGATAAAGAACAGAAGAAAAAGATATCAAAATCCCAATTCTTCAACAAGTACACTAAGCATCCACTTCCGCTTCTACTCGGGATTGAACCGTTGCCCATCGCTTCACAGTTATAGGTCTAATCCCTTGCGCTACCAATGCCTGTTGATTTTGTGTATTCAACCGACTACATACGCAAGTTTTTGGTCATTTGCTTATTGTCTCGCTTGTTTTTGTCAAGCTGCATTCTTAAGAAGCACAAAAACTTGTCCGGATCGGGAGCTTAAACATGATGGAGTAGGCTGTAATTTTAAGGATCGTTAAAACATGTGAAGATAGGAGCGCTGTTAACCATTGTGCTCAATTGGGACTTACATTTAAAATATTAGATAGATAGATAGATAGATAGATAGATATATAGATAGATAGATGGAAGGGAGCGAATGAAACGCCGAACGAAAAAGTGGATATAGAACCAAAGGAAGATATAGAAAACGATAAAGAGGAAAGAAATGAAGAACAGAACAAAAATATATCCAAATCCCAAAAACATTTACCCCAGTACGCTAAATATCTATTTCCACCAATACTCGGGTTGAATCCATGCCCATCGCTTCACAGTCATTGGTCTAATCCCTTGCCCTACCGACGCTTGTTGCTTTTCTCTATTCAACTGACTACATACGCAAATTTTTGGTCTTTGGTTTTTGTCTCGCTTGTTTTTGTTAAGCTTCATTCAAAGTGAGCACAAAAACATGTGCAGATTGGGAGCTTAAGCATGGTGGATTAGGCTGCATGTTTAAGGATCGTCAAAACATTTGAAGATAGAAGCGCTGTTAACCATTGCGCTCAAGTGCGGCTTACATTTAAAATAATGGATAGATAGATGAAAGGGAGAGAATAAAATGCAGAACGAATGAGTGAATATAGAACGAGAAGGAGATATAGAAAACGATTAATAGGAAAAAGATGAAGAACAGAAGAAAAAGATATTTGAGTCCCAAATTTTTAGCAAGTACACTAAGCATCCATTTCCGCCCCTACTCGGGCTTGAACCGATGCCCATCGCTTCACAGTCATAGGTCTATCCCCTTGGGCTACCGAAGCCTGTTGCTTTTGTCTATTCAACTGAATACATGCGCAAATTTTTGTTCATTGGCTTTTTGTCTCGCTAGTTTTTGATAAGCTTCATTCATAGTGAGCACAAAAACACGTACAGATTATGAGCTTAAGCTTGATGGAGTAGGCTGCATGTTTGAGGATTGTTAAAGCATGTGAAGATAGAAGCGCTGTTAACCATTGCGCTCAAGTGCGGCTTACATTTAAAATGATAGATAGATAGATGAAAGGGAGAGAATAAAATGCAGAACAAATGAGTGAATATAGCACAAAAAGGAGTTATAGAAAACGATTCAAAGGAAAATGATGAAGAACAGATGAAAAAGATATCTGAGTCCCAAATTTTTACCAAGTACACTAAGCATCCATTTCCGCCCCTACTCGAGCTTGAACCAATGCCCATCGCTTCACAGTCATAAGTCTAGTCTCTTGCGCTACCAAAGCCTGTTGCTTTTGTATATTCAACTGGCATGCGCAAACTTTTGGTCATTGGTTTTTTGTCTCGCTTGTTTTTGATAAGCTTCATTCATAGTGAGCACAAAAACATGTACAGACTAGGAGCTTAAGCTTGGCGGAGTAGGCTGCATGTTTGAGGATTGTTAAAGCATGTGAAGATAGAAGCGCTGTTAACCATTGCGCGCAAGTGCGACTTACATTTAAATCAATATATATATATATATATATATATATATATATATATATATATATATATAGATAGATGAAAGGGAGAGAATGAAATGCAGAACGAATGAGTGAATATAGAACAAAAATGAAGAAATAGAAAACGATTAAAAGGAAGTAGATGAAGAACAGAAGAAAAAGATATCTAAATTCCAAATCTTTACCAAGTACATTAAGCATCCTTTTCAACCCCTCCTCGGGCTTGAACCGAAGCCCATCGCTTCTCAGTCATAAGTATAATCTTTTGCGCTACCGAAGCCTGTTGCTTTTGTATATTCAATTGGCATGCGCAAGTTTCTGGTCATTGGCTTTTTGTCTCGCTTGTTTTTGTTAAGCTGCATTCCTAATGAGCACAAAAATTTTCCAGATCGGGAGCTTAAGCATGGTGGAGTAGGCTGCATGCTTAAGGATTGTTAAAGCATGTGAAGATAGAAGCGCTGTTAACCATTGCGCTCAAGTGCGGCTTACATTTAAAATGATAGATAGATAGATGACAGGGAGAGAATAAAAAGCAGAACAAATGAGTGAATATAGCACGAAAAGGAGATATAGAAAACGATTAAAAGGAAAAAGATGAAGAACAGAAGAAAAAGATATCTGAGTCCCAAATTTTTACCAAGTACAGTAAGCATCCATTTCCGCCCCTACTCGGGCTTGAACCAATGCCCATCGCTTCACAGTCATAAGTCTAATCTCTTGCGCTACCAAAGCTTGTTGCTTTTGTATATTCAATTGGCATGCGCAAATTTTTGGTCATTGGTTTTTTGTCTCGCTTGTTTTTGATAAGCTTCTTTCATAGTGAGCACAAAAACATGTACAGATTAGGAGCTTAAGCTTGGCGGAGTAGGCTGCATGTTTGAGGATTGTTAAAGCATGTGAAGATAGAAGCGCTGTTAACCATTGTGCGCAAGTACGACTTACATTTAAATTTATATATATATAGATAGATGAAAGGGAGAGAATGAAATGCAGAACGAATGAGTGAATATAGAACAAAAATGAAGAAATAGAAAACGATTAAAAGGAAGTAGATGAAGAACAGAAGAAAAAGATATCTAAATTCCAAATCTTTACCAAGTACATTAAGCATCCTTTTCAACCCCTCCTCGGGCTTGAACCGAAGCCCATCGCTTCTCAGTCATAAGTATAATCTTTTGCGCTACCGAAGCCTGTTGCTTTTGTATATTCAATTGGCATGCGAAAATTTTTGGTCATTGGTTTTTTGTCTCGCTTGTTTTTGATAAGCTTCATTCATAGTGAGCACAAAAACATGTACAGATTAGGAGCTTCAGCTTGGCGGAGTAGGCTGCATTTTTGAGGATTGTTAAAGCATGTGAAGATAGAAGCCCTGTTAACCATTGCGCGCAAGTGCGACTTACATTTAAATTAATATTTATATATAGATAGATGAAAGGGAGAGAATGAAAAGCAGAACGAATGAGTGAATATAGAACAAAAATGAAGAAATAGAAAA
>NC_134470.1:39997262-40057262 GCF_964194025.1 Convolutriloba macropyga | reverse complement strand
CTAGATTTTCACGCGTGGATGAGCGAGAGTGTCTGAATATTCACAACTGCAATAGAGTATCAGTAACTGGTAAGATACCTGTCGTTTATTTCCTGCAGCTTTGTATCAACTCAACATCAAGTTTAATTCAGCGCCTGCATTTTTTTCATAATCTTTCCTCTTTTACCGCTGCGTCAACCATATACACATTAGTAATTTTAATTTATTTTTTAAAATCAGTTAACAGGATGCAATCGATGACGGATGCAATCATGGATGCAATCTATGACGGATTTGCATAGCAGTGGCATGTTCAATTTTTTTCACGTACTTCAATAAATTTGTGTGTGGTAGATTTGATTTGTAATTAATAGCCGTCATCTTCTCAGCAGGCTATTAATGCGCTCTTATTACAATTCAAAAGAAGCCTTTTTACGACTCGAAGAAGAGCATTGGAAAGTCCTTTTTTAACCACTTTTATTGGAGTGCATTTCGAAGCAGAAAGTGAAACGCGTGAAAATTTTGGAGTGTTTTGGGTGCTGCACAAAATTGTGAAGAGTGGAGGGACAAGAAAGTGGTTTTTGTTCACACCGCTGTTTTCGAGAGAGCGAGAAATTGAGGTGGAAAAAAATTTCTGAAAGCGTCGAAATGTTTTTGTTCAAGTGCGGCTTTTGAAAACAGTATTTTTTTTATTTTCCTGGTTTAGAAGTTTGATTATGGTATTGTATCAATTTTAGGATTGTTTTCAAGGTTTCTTGTAATTTATGAATAGCAAGTGAGTAAAATTTTTTTGTTTTTTTGTTGATAGATATGACGCAAGAAAATAAGAAAAAACCAACTGTTTTTTCTTAATTTTCTTTGCAGTTTTTTCGTGTTTTCTATAGTCTTAGTTGCAACTTTTTGCCTATTGCGGCGGCTCTATTGTTTTGCAAGCATTTAATAGTCTTTTTGCTTCAATGATTTTCTTTGGCTTTTTGTGCCCTTGTAATTAAAAAAAATTGTTGCTTTCCAGTTTTTAAAGTATTTTCATTTTAAGAATTTTATAATCATTTTACTTCAAAAATTATATTAGTTTATATGAGTAGTTTATGTAAATACTGTGTTTCAAAATGATTTTTTTTTCTTCAAGTCGTTTCCGGAATTTTTGTGGCCCTGTTTTTAAGATCTGTTCACACATTTTCATGATTTTTGAAGTCGAATTGAAGTGATTATTTTGGTCACGTGGTTACAGGAAGGGAAACGAGGAAGCGATTAATTTTGCCGCGTGTAATTTTTTCGCTCTAATTGTTTTTTCGTTTAGGTTCTTTTTTCACATGCAGCTATTTGACTTTAATTTTTACTGTTTTTTCACATTATATATCGGATTCTTTTTTGATTGGTTTTCCCAATCCTTTCACTATCCTGTCTTGGTCTGGTTTTTGTTAAGTTGATGGTTTTTGTTAAGACTCGTAGAATTGTTTCAGGACTTGTCCGGCTATGTTTTTCTTGCAATCCAAGTCATTTGGATTGTATTTGTGTGCTGTCTTTTCAGATCTGTTCATTTTTTTGTTTTTTCATGTCAGTGAGAAGTCATGTTAGAGTGGTGATTTTAGCCACGTATGAACAGTGAATAAGCAAAAAATCTTGTAGGTTTTAGTTGTGATCAAAAAATTTCAGTTTTGAAAGAAATTTTTTCACATGCATCAATTTAACATCTGTTTCCAGTGTGTTTCTCTTGAATGCTTTTAAAATAATGCATTTGTGTTCTAATTCCGTTCTTTGCATTTGCTTGAATTCATCAACGCACAGTTAATGCTTGTTATCAAATTGACAATATTTGTAGTAATGAAATATCAACGATTATTTGATTTTTGACATATTTGCTAAAAATTCTGTTGCGGTATCACTTAAATCATAAATGACAGATCTGATCGGTTTGCTCAGAAACTATATATGCATATTTTTAATGATTTAATTCAACATCCACTGTTATTCATCAATAGGGCACTACTTTTTCTAAAAAATTTTCCGTTAATATTTGAGGTTCGCTTTTACTTAGTGCATTTTTTGTTGTCTTATCAGATAATCTTGTCAGCGACGGGTCTCATAGTGTGCTAATTTCTGTTAAGTTTTTCGATTCAACCGCTACTGTTCAAAGATTTCAATGACTTTGACAATAATTTTTGCGAGACATTTTGTCGAATTTTTGGGCTTTGTGGCTTTTTATTAGCCACTTTATTGTTTTATCTCTGGGTCTCATTAATGACTGTTCTCATGGCTGCTGATGACAATTAAGCTAATTAGAAATACTGTTTCAATCCCCATCTTTTGATTTCGGTGATATTAAAACTCTTTGTTTTTGACAATTTTTAAAAATTTTAATTCAAAGTTAATTCGTTGAGTCTTGCAGTTTTGTTTTTGTTTCTTATGCTCATACCGCACTGTGTCAACAATGACACTTTTCCTTGGCTTTCAAGTGCAGCTTTTTTGGTTGACTTATTAGTGCTAACTTCTAGCTAACTTTTTTTTACTGAGATATCGTTTTTTCTTTCGAAATATAATGCGAACTTTTGAATCTTGCCTTCTTTTGTTTCTATGTTGTCTTTTTGTTAAATTCTAACTGCTAAAAATTTTTAGTTTCTATAGTTTTATGGTTTGCTACGATTAAGGATTTTGCTTGTAGTTTTGTTTTCTTCCTATTTTGAGGCATCTGACATCCAAACTAAATTTTTCTGCTGAATTGATCTTTGTCATTTTTCCGGCTTCCGCCTCCATTTACTTTTTCCCTAATCCTCAGACGGTTGTTGCAATTTTTTTCAATCTAAATAGAAGTAGGGACAAAATGTTCATAACTTGATGTAATCACTTGATCTTGGAAACAGAAATCTGCAAAGTTTTTTATTTTAAACTTTTTTTGTGTGCGTTTTTGCGCATATAGGGTCATGGTCTTTGTTAACTGTCTTACTTTGATGTTAATGTAAAAAAAGTAAGTTCATTTTTAGGTAATTAGTAAATTGATTTCATTGAATTGTGATGTAGGAATTTTCCTGCTATGATTTTTTTTACTTCATCGGAAAAAAATTCATTTCGCTTTAGCTTTATCTCATTTTGCCAACTTTTCGACAATTTGCATGATTTTTTTTACTTCTGTAGGCTATTTTTATTCTTCAACCATTCTGCTCAAAGTGTTTCAAACAAAAGTTCCTCAGCAAAGCAATCTAAACTGAACAGAACCAGTATCGAAAAAAGAAATAAAAAATCGAAACGGGATAAACCAATAAAGCCCAATTTTAGATGCCCGCTGCTTGAAAATTGTTACTATTGCTGTTAATACTAACCTCTTTAATATTAGCCTCATTACGAATCAAGAGTATGTCTAACTACGAAGTGAAATCGAAAAAGTTTTCACTTTTAGAATGTTTTCTCACATCAATCAGTTTTTGTTCTAAATTTATCCGTTCTTTCAATCCCAATGGGGGATATAGGAACCAATGGCGGCTATTTTTCGGCAATCTGCGAATATGTTTCAAAATTCCGTAGGAAAACGCTATTAGACATTGCATCTTCAGAATGTTTTAGTTTCTTTATGTGCAATATTTTATCACTATGATTATATTGAGGTCATCGAGTTCGCCCCGGCTAAACTTATCCTTTATAGTCTGAAAATTACTCATTCCGCAAAACTAAGTCTGACGAGAAAAAAAGTCATACTTTTGTACCTTATAACTGCTAATTACTATAGTAATATACACACTATTTATACTTCAGCTGGTTTGCAGGCAATTACCACAAAACCCATTTAGAGCAATGGTTACGACTTGTTACACAAATTAAATGTCACAAGCACCCATGCGGAATTTCGAACCGCATAAGCAAACATTGTTGTTGGGAGTTAATTTGCACATATTATTTTTCATGACGTAAATATTACTCAAAAATCAGACTGGCTAGTGTAAATTGTGACATGAAAGGAGTACTGGCCATCCTAAAAAACAGAATGACGGTAGACTGATTCAGCGCTGATTTGCTCAGCCACCATCCTGCGGGTGGACTGTTAGATATCATGTGTGACCGCGATTATTCTTGTTATTTCCATGACATGATGTTGCATCACAAGACCAAATATCAGTGAGTTTTATAATAGCCGGCATGTCCTTTCTCCCAAGAAAATTTTATTTAATTTATTTTTCGAAAGTGCATTGAGAAATTTCACTTTTGTAGGAGGCATAGTTAATATTGTTTTCTGATATAATTGCTTATTTAGTTTGACAGAATCCACCAAGGTCTGAATAATTGGACTCAATAACTACTATTTTCTGAAAATTTTTGTCTTTTTTGTTAGTTAATATCAACGATAAGGGTCTATTGGTGACCTTTTGTTTCGTTTTCGACGCCAAAAGTGCGAGCTTGGTTACGAGCTGTTTTTCATGCTTCATTCAAAGAGTTTTTATGTTAATTCTTACATGCTTTTCGCCAAATTTGAATGCATCATGTCAGCTTCGGATCTGAGCTAAATGAAATTTTTTTGAGTCTCGTGTGATATTTTCCAGCTTAATTGGATTCTTCACTTTCAAAAATAGCTGCAAAAATAGCCCTTATGTTGAGAGGGAGACATTGAAATGATTTAATGAAGGCTACAAACTCTCGAACATTTACATTTTTCAAATTGTGTTGAGCTGCATGCTAAAACAGTTGGGGGTATTTTGTTGAAAACCCTACAAAGCTATAATTCAATTCGTTGACAACAGCGTGCTGGAGCTGGATCTTTGCTACTCCCCTCTGAAACACTTAATACCAACTAGGAAATGATCAGTTGATAAAACTGTGGAGTAAAATATTGAACGTCGAGCATAGCCTCAGATTGAGGTCCTCGTTTATGACGCAGACCATTTTTGACCGCACACAGGGAGTACGGTGCGTTCAAACGCACACACGGTCGAGCCAAAGTCTGTCCCTTAGACGCACCAACTCTGCAACATAGACGAGCCACTTTCTGCCACATACACGAGCAGGTTCTACCCAATAAACGAGCAAAAACCGTCGTCATAGGCGAGCTAAAGTCTGCAGCATTTACTTTTTTAATCATTTTTATGCACCAAAAGCCTCTCATAAGCGTTTTTGAACGAGTACATGAACGAACCGAACATTTGAACGAGGCAATGTCTGGATCATAAGCATTATTGGTCTGCCTGGGTATTATAGGCAAATATGGTCTAGATGGGTATTTTCATAAGGACTTTTGAACGAGGACCTCAACATGGGTACTGCTATCTAAAAATTAGAGGTGTATGTTTACACCTTCATTTCTATCGCAACGTGACGTGTTGTTGATTCCTTGTAGCTTTGAAAATTCGTCAAGGCCTTTTTTTGTAAAATGTGTAGTTGATATTTTGAAGTTTTAAAATGTTGGTTTTGCTTATCAACTTATTGTGATTACTGCATGCATGCATTACCTGTTTGTGAACGCAATCTGCCAACGTAATAAATTGTAGGATTGAACGACCACTTCTTGAACAGGATGGACGAGCCCTGTGACATGAAAGAGATGCTTTGGAGTCCATGTCTGGCCCAAATGGCTCAGATACACGCAGACAGTGAAATACTGGAACACTGGGATGGTTAGTCCGATCACATTCTAGTAAAAAAAACACAGGGTCAAAATAATGAATCGAAGCATGAACAGAGGTTGATTGCTAATTTGTTATACTGGCTTTTTTGCGTTGTATTTTTGCGACACCCAAGGTAATGAGGGTTACGAACCTTTTGCCAGCCCTATTTTTGTTGAGCTAAATTTGGCCGAAGAATATATTTTGCAGAGAAATGCAAACTGAGTCGATCGCTGAAGGAAAACATCAGGCTAAAAGTTTTTTCAAACTCTTTTCACATTTCTTGCTTTATCACGAACTCGGATAGCTTAGATTTGTTCCTATTTTACCTTAAAAATAGCTTGCCCTACGCCCTGCCGAATCATCGCTGCATATTTTTCATAATAAATATGTTCGATAGTTTCATTCGGCTTTGATCAAAACGTTTTATCATCAAAATTATTTAAAAAGATACTGCAAATTGGAATTTTCTTGGGAATCAAATCTGAAAACATTCAATAATGTCATTCTCTAAGTTTTTGTATATCATTAGGACCTGGTTCAATGGTAAGCAGCTTTCGCACTCATTTCCAGAAAATGAAAAGCTTCAATTTTTGTCTCTCAACTTATCGTTTTCATTTTATCAGTGATATGTTCTTATTTAATTAGAATTTTAGGATGAAATAAGGCAGATTGCTAGCAGTACTTTTTTCCTCTGTCCATTTGCAAATCAGAATGTTGAAAAGAAACTTTGTTTGTCATTTTCGTAGTAATATAATGCCATCTCTATACGCGTCCCTTGTTGCCCGGTATTTGTTGCCAATGCTAGTACTGAAGAAGCCTGAGTTTACAACCGGTATGCATAATTGAAAGTTGGAAAAGAGGTAAGCTTTTTGTTCCGATCCCATTTGTGGGGGGAGGAACTATATACTCAAATGGGTTTTTTTGGTTAGACAATTTTGGCCGATCGATATATTCAACGTAGAGAAATGTGAGTGGTATCATTAAAAAGCTCGTCCAGCGTAGAATTGGAAACTAAAAAGATGTTTTCGAATTTCGCTTTTTTATCGGAGGAGTTATCGAGGATTGAAGTTTTGTGTGAACAACGGGTTGAATTTGTCCACTTTTAGTACAATTTTTCTTGAAATTAAGATCTTTTTTATTAAAATATTAATTCAAAATTCCATTTCACGACACAAAAGGAATCAATTTTGAGTTCCTAATAGACGAACGAAAGGCGATAGAAGGACTAGTTCTGGTCTCATAGGGAAGTGTACTATAAAAAAAAATCGAACTCCATTTGAGAGCTCTTTTTTTAGAACTTTTCACATTTTTTTTGTTTTCTCAAGTCACCTAGAGACTAGTCACTTTTCATATCGAGTGTCCGTTAACGACAACTTGATTTGCAGCCTAATGAAGCCCAATGAACAAAAATTTATTTCAAGGAATCATTCGTGTTTTTTTGGCTTCAAACCTGAGTTTTCGTAAGTTTGAATGAAATTTTGATTTTTTTAACTAAATTTTTGGAGTCCTATGGCATAGACTCGTCGACAAAAAGTGCAATAGGTTTCGAAATGAGCACCACGTGAACCTATCTAGAGCTTTGAGTGAACAGCTATTGGCTGTTAAGACATTAAAACTAATTTTTCGAGAAAAATATTTTAAAATTAATTGACCATAAATTTGTTTTTGTGAATTTTAAGTTAGACTCAGTAATGCAAGGACCCCCTTCTTTTCAACTGCGCCCAAAATTAATCTTGCTAAAGGTTTTGTCTTCTAACTATTTGTTATATGAACTCAATGCCACAAGATTTCAAAAATTTTTAAAAATATTTTCGGATATTTTCGTAATATTGGTTCCTCTTGAAATCTTATCACATTATCCTGATGTTGATATCTCCCATTGGTTTAGGGGTCATTTTCAATGGATCATGGATAAAGTTGTCAGAGAAATGCTTATAGTCTAAATGGCTTCGACACTTTCTTCTCGCACTTTTCTGCTGAATTTTTGGTTTTTGACTGTATTTGTTGTTGTTTCCATAGGCAAAAGACTTATACTGATGTCTTTTTGGTTACCTATAAATGACAAATATTCTTTTCCTCTAATCAAGGCATAACTGAGTGTATTCATTGACTTCCGTTGAAAGCTATTGAATTTTAAAAATGATTTTTCGAGAAATTTGTTGAACATCAACCGATGTCAGCCTCAATAATGTCAGTCTCAGTAATGAACCCCTTGCGTTCTACTTGAATCAAATTTAATCTGTTTAACCGTTTTATATTCCAGCTATTGTTGCTAAGACTTCGATGCACGAGTTTTCATAATTTTTTTTAAAAAAATTTTGGATTTTTTTTTGTAATTTTGGTTCCCTTGAGAATCCTAACCCATTATCCTAAAACTGATAGTCGCATTGAATTAGATAATACTTTCAATGGATCATACATAAAGTTTTCATAGAAAAACTCATGGTTTAAACGGCTTCGAAACTTTCTTCTCACACTTTTCTTCTTAATTTTTGCATCTTTGCCTGTATTTGTTTTTATTGTTTTCATAGTCAATGACTTATCTTAAAGTCTATAGTAGATACCTGTCGACGAATTGCGAATGACAAAGTTTTTTTTCGTTTCATTGAGGCCTAATTTAGCTTAATTATTAGCTTCCTTTTAGAGCTATTGAATTTAATGGCATTGAGACTACGGGTTTTCTCAAAACTTCGAGGTTTTGATGTATTTGCTCATGTTTGTTGATTTTTTGGTGTCAAATTGTTAAAAAGAACAATCTCATTGCCGCTGAAAAATTAATTGAAAGTAGAAAAATTTTTACTGTAAATTTCAATTTTTAATTGCTTGCTCAAATTTTTTTTAATTTGCTGTATTTGGCTGTTTTTTTCGTCATTCTTTAGGTAGCCGTAAAATGGTGACTAGTCTTATAAGTTTGCAATTGAGGATTGAATGAATTATTTTACCCAAAGCAGTCTTTTTTGTTGAGAATAATAAAATTGAGTGTATTATACATTTTTAAGATATTTCAGGATTTTTCAATTTTTTTCAGTTTGTTGTTTTTTTCGTCAACTTGTAACTTATTCTCATCATTGAGAAATGCCGTTCAATTCCTTTTATTTTAAAAATTAACAAGTTTATTGATATCATGATGTAACTGATGTTTTGTTTGTTGGACAATATGCGTTTTCATATAGTTATGTGAGTGGTTTATTTTTGTTTCTTTTTCTGTTCCTATAGCACAATCGCGTAATAACAGATCCCAATGATTATCAAACGTCGCCCGATTAAACTGATTTATTCATTTAGTATAATTTTAGCTGAAGTAGTTTAAAAAGAAATTGAATTAAAATACAATATTCGGATAATAGCTAATGATTTAAATGGCTCCACTAATTTGTGTTCTTGCAGTGTTTGTAATTTGTTGTTCGTAATTTTTTGAGCTTTTCTACATAGTTGGTCCGTTCCGATGCATCCGTCTAACAAAAATCAGGTCCTTTTGGTTTCATTCTGACTTTTTCGTTTTTTATCAAGAGTTTTTTTGCAAAAAATTAATGATTTTTAATGATTTTGAAGACTTTCGAAATTATTTGGTTTAACAAATGTTGATTGATTCTTCATTTTAGCCTCCTTATTTCTTCTTTTTGTTGACTTGTTACATAGTCTCATAAAGAAAAATTTCATCTGCTGTTTTAGTTAGGAAAAAATAAATCTGTGTCATAGGATTTTGTCTTATTGTATTTTGACGTTGTTACTAGGTGCTTTTTAGTTATTGAGTTTTGTTTTTGTATTTGCCTTTTTTGCTTTTTGTTGTTGATTTTTTCTCGTAGTCTTTTTAATGACAGATCTCGATGAAACGAGGCATGGCATTATTTAGTTCAATTATTAGTGTGGTTGTGTAACGATTTTTTTAAATCTCAAAAATGTATTTTTGATTCTTTTTGTCAAAAATGTAAGTCAAAAGACAGTTAAGTCAAAAATGTAGAAGAGTGCGGGTCGGAACATCATGTGCAAACGCACAATATTGAGCCTCATTGTTTAAAATTTAAGGAATGAGATTTTTTCTGAAAAGCAGAGCTTGTAATGTTAAACTCTCTTACGATCAGAATCGAACAGTAACTGTGTTCTAATTTACTTTTCAAAAACAACTTGCTAACAGTGAGTTATCAGGAAAGACAAAACGTGATTTAATTTCTGAATGCCTTAAAATTTTTTGTCTGCTCATGTTTTCTCTGACCGTGAAGTATTTGTTTGAAGTGTTTTTACTGCAATACAAGCTATTTTTGCCTTCTGATATAGTGCTTCTTTTGATTTTACTGGCATCTAGAAGTCACAGTCAACATCTACTAACCATGGTTTCAGAAGTATTACCTTTTTAATATACAAATGAAATCAGACGCTCGCCCAACTTTCAAGAGAACTGATGAATTTTTACTTGATTTACAGTTACGGCAAACATCTCTATAAAATGTTGCTTGTAGTGACTTATCTGATTGTACAGAAATCGTAGAAAATTTCTGCCAGAGCTGCCACTGGAAGTATCCTAAAGGAACTTATTTCTATTGCAGAAAACTACTTGTACAACTGATCATTACTCCAGGTGCATCATCGTTCATTTAGGTCTTCTTAGTTTTTTCTTAATAACTAGATTTTTTGAGGAGAGTATAGTGGTAACTCTGTCACTAAACTTTGAAAGGAACCTTTTGAAGTTTTTAGAAAAATTTGTTTTTCTTTGTTTCATGAGCATAATGAAACAATTAAAATTTCAAAATCTCTCAAATCTGGAACCAGCAATATTTGAAAAAACAACAATTTTGGACAAATATTCAACCGCAATTTGTAACAAATAATTATTAATCTTTCTATTTATTACGATTCAGGACCATTTTTGCACTCTGCCTCTTTCTGTGTAATATTTAAAGGAAACAACCTTCTCAGAACAACCTTTTGTGTTTCCCTCTCACTCTTTCTTCTTACGCACACAACACACATAACACACATACACACATATACAAAAACAGACACACGAACTCATACAATTACACCCACAAAAGCACGTGCACACAAGCATAGATGTAAACTCCAACGCCAAAAAAGTAAATTTTGTTTTTGGCTACTAAACTTTAACCATAGTTCATCACCGTTTAATTAAATCTTTTTTTTGTTTTATCTGGAAAATTAGGTGTGGTCTTTTTGAGGCACTTTTATCGGTAATAGTGAATTTGATATTAAAAATTGAAAAGAACATTTTTGAAATTTTTCCAAAAATTTTGTAAGTTTTTTATGTTTCATTAGTACAATTGGCCAATTCGTTTTTAAAAATCTCGCAGATCTGATACTTGATCTAATAAACACTACATTAGATTCCAACATATTGAAAACCACAATTCGTGACAAACATTAGGTAACTTTTCTAATTTCCTAGATTTCTGACAATTTTTGCACTCTACTTGTCTAATATAAAAGGGTGCGTAAAAGGCTCTTATTTAGTAGACTTGAGGCACATTTGTCATGAGCAGATTCGCGTTTTGACGTTTTTACTCTTCGGAATATTTTTCAAGGATTATAATTTTTCAATAAATTTTAGGTGAACTGAAAAAGAAAAATTTTGAAAACGAGTTTTTTTACGTTTAGAATTTGTTAACTAAGTTGCACCAGCTAAGGCAGTTATGTGGTCTCGTTTGACAGCCTTAAAAGATATAGAGTTAGGGCTACTTATTTCTGCGTAAGAAGTAGATTAACTGCGCGAAGTTCTCTCTGAGTAACCGACTCTATAAAACACTGACGATAAACTTCAATAAATACGGTAATAATAGTATCGAGTACTGGAGTCAATGGTATACCCATAATGCAACTATCTATCAGACTGACTAAAGTCAGGCGTGCTGGCGCTATATAAAAGAGAATAGTCATCTCAGTCTCTGTTTTTTGGAGAACACACACTCTGTATTTTCGTCTGCTGCACTATATCCCTTAAGGCTGTAAAAAGAACCCACTTTGGGTCTGCCTAAAATGGTGTTTTTATTTTTGCTCTACGATGCGTAAACGAAAAGTCAAAAGCTAAAAAGAGTTAAATGTCGATATAAAATTGTTGAATTACTCGAAAGTTTTCGCAATAACTTGCATTGTCAAGAGTTAAAAACTTGCTAAGTTAAATATTTACAAATATGCATACATACAGTAACGTGTCTTGATTATCTATCTTCGAATTTTCCTAAAATTCCAATAGGTTTTCACATTAAACTTTGTTAAAATGTTAAAAAGAACATTAAAACTGTTAAAATGAGTCTTTCTCTTTATAAGTTTTCAATGGGAATTTTTCGTTTTCGTGACTGAGAAGAAAAAACCGCCTCCCATATATATATATATATATATATATATATATATATATATATATATATATACATACATATATATATATATATATATATATATATATATATATATATATTCCCCAATTTTGAAAAAAGTGCTGGAACAATAATATCAATCGATTGTCTGTCCTTTTCACATAGGACTGTAAGTGGTGTTTTGACGGTGTTGACAGATCCGGTAAAATTTGCGGAGTGTGCAGGTGTTTTTGGACACAAAAGGTGGGACTTCTCAACAGGGCAGAACATCTGGTGGAGCCCGAGTAGGAGAGAGCCGTGTGGTAAACAATGTGCAGAGGCAGTTGGAAGCTGGCGCAGTGAGGTAATATATCAACACAACCTCTCACAAAGAAAGAAAGATACCAATTTTTGAATGCAGTTCCAGCCCATCAAATGAAACAATTCATTAAAAACTTAGTGAAAACGTGAAAATGTTCAACATGAGACCCCATGTTCAGAATAAGCCAGCAGCTCCAAGAAATGAGCGTGTTTTGTGAAAGGAGCGTGTTTAACAACAATAAAACATAGCAGGACAAGTCCTGACGTACAATTCAAAGAATTTTCATTGACTAAACAGAAAAACTAGACTTAGAATGGACTATGAGTGAATTGAGAAAACCATTTTAAAAAAAATCAGATAAAAAAAATAAGAAAAAAAACACAAAATCAATGTCAAAATGCCGCATGTGAACAAAAAAACCACTAGCGGGAAATTAAAATTTAATTCAAATAAAAAAAATTAGGCCTAGAATGAGCTGTGAATGGATTGGGAAAACCATTTAGAAAAAATCCGATCCAATAAATCGAAAAAACAGTAAAAATCAGAGAGAAATTGCCGCATGTGAACAAAAAACCACTACCGAGAAACCGAATTTTTGTTCAAACACCGTTTTCTCACTCTACTTTAAAATTAGAGCGAAAAAAATTCACGCCGCAAAACCACTCGCTTTTTCGCTCCATTTCCTGTTTCGGCGTGACCAAAATCACCACTCCAATTCGACTTCAAAAATCATGAAAATGTGTGAACAGATCTTAAAAAAAAAACATAGCCGGAAGAATTCCGGAAACGACTCGAAGGAGAAAATTGCCCATTCTTATGACTAAACAACTGAACAACTATTGTGAACCCTTAAACTCCATAAATGCCATAAAAAATTATGGAAGAATAGAAACGGCATTCAAAAACAAATTGAACAAAAAACTATAAAAACTTAAGTTTTTTTAACTTCAATTTTTTATAGTACAAGGAAACATAAAGCCGAAAAAAGTTCCTTTGAAATCAGAGCAAAAAAAGCTCTCATAACAACGGGCGAATCATAACAGGCTAAGAAACTTGTCTAAGAAGGGAAAAAAAATAAAAACTGCAAAAAAAAAGAGAAAAATTGTTTAAAATTTCTCAATTTTTCTGTCAATTTTCCCGAGAAAGAAATGATTTATAGCAAGAAAACTTTAGTCAATTGGTATCTGAATATTCCTTAAGTAACAAGCTTCTATTCAAATCCCACTTTAAGCATTAAAACAAAAAACAAACAGGCAAAAAATCATTAAATTTCGTCTAAAAAACAACAAAACTGATCAAGAATCTACAAATTAGCATTAAACTCAAATTTACTATACTTTTGGCTACACAACTAGGACAATTATTGTGAACCCTGAACCTCCACAAATGCAATAAAAAACTTAGGGAAGAATAGAAACGGCATTCAAAAACAAATTGAACAAAAAACTATAAAAACTTAAGTTTTTTTTAACTTGAGTTTTTTTTAATATTACAAGGAAACATAAAGCCGGGTAAAATTCCTTTCCAATTAGGGCAATGGAAAGCTCGCAAAAACAATGGGCAAGTCATAATAGGCTAAGAAGCTTGTCTAAGAACAAGAAAAAAGAAAAACTGCAAAAAAAAAGGAAAAATAGTTTAAAATTTCTCAATTTTTCTGTCAATTTTCCGAAGAAAAGAATGATTTAAACCAATTAAACTTTAGTCAATTGTTAGCTGAATATTCGCTAAGTAACAAGCTTCCATTCAATTCCCACTTAAAGCATTAATACAAAAGAAACAGGCGAAAAATCATTAAATTTCGTCTAAAAATCAGCAAAACTGATCAAATACATCCAAATTAGCACTAAACTCAGAATTAACTACTTGAAACCTTCAATTCCTATCAAAACAAGCCTAAAACTAATACAATATCATAATCAAGCCTCATAACCATCAAAAGTTGCAAAAAAAACTGCGTATAAAAGCCGCACGTGAACAAAAAAATTTCGCTCGCTTAGAGAAAATTTTTTCACACATCAATTTCTCGCTCTCTCAAAAACAGCGGTATGAACAAAAACCACTCTCTTTTTGCTCCGCTCTCAACTTTTGTTCAGCCCCAAAATCACTCCAAATTTTTTCACGCGTTTCATTTCCCGCTTCAAAAATCACTCCAATAAAATTGATTAAAAAAAAAAGGACTTCTCCAATACTCCTCTTCGAGTCGTAAAAAAAAGACAGCGCCCCAATACAATTCAAATTCCTTGAATTGTAAAAATCCTTTTTTGTAGCTATAAGCGGAGCATTGCTATACTGCGCTGCTCTTGATTATTATTTGCTCTCAAGCGAATGTGTAGCTTTTATATTAGTCCTATGGTCCCTTTTTTTACAATTTGTCACTTGGAATATTTTTCATCTGACTCTTTTAACTTTTCGTCCGCATAAAGAGGTATAGCTCGTAGGGCTTTAAGTTGTTGAGCAGCTCTCATAGAGCCTTACTAGTCGCTAAGTAAGGAGACGTAAATTCATTGAAGGGTGGTTCTTAAGAGCTCGAATTTAAGAGCATGAAAGCTTACTGTCATTGGGAAATTTAGGTAGCTGGCTGTTTTCATCAGAAAAAGGGAGTTAAGAATAAACTGTGAAATGTGAAATTTAAGAAAAAATACTTCAATTGCTTATGTTTTAGTTGCTCTCGAACGAAGTTTGAGGCAATTAATGTAAACATGTGTCTTTTTTGTAAAATTTTTGCTTGAATGTCTTTGCTCTTTTGTACTAGAACATTCTTCGAATTTCACTTCTGGAATGACTTTTTCGGCTTGATTTTTGGGTGAGCTAAATGGCTTTTATTCAGAAATGAAGTATTGGTGAAGCAAAGGCTATTTTAACATTAGCAATCACAAGGGCCTCATGGCCGAGTGATAAATACTTCAGACCGGCACTCAGGAGGGTGAGGGGTCTAATTCCTTGTTTGACACCCATAAAGAAAAACTTATCTGGGCTACAGCCCCCTGTGAATTAATTTTGCCGTCTGTCGTTCGAGAGCAATTTGTCCGACGTTAGTTTGTCCGATGTTTTTTAATTGCCCTCGAACGAACTTTGCAGCAATGATTGTAAAAGTCTACAGGTTTTTATAGCTGAGGCAAGTTTGTTCATGACTTGAATTTTATCTTTTTTTTTATTTAGAACGTTGACGTACGTTTTCGACGTTTTCGTTAAAGCGTCCACGCTTGGAAAGTAAGAAAACAATTTTCTGCGTTTTTAATTGCTTCTAGAAAAGCTGAAAATGATCAAATTTGTATCTAGCGGTGACTCTTTCTCGTGATGTAATCTTTAACTTGTAACAAGCAGTGTTACTAACAACAGGTGAACTAAAAAAGAAAATTTATCAAAGAATAGTCCCTGTTTTTCTATTTTCCCTGTGTCAAAGAATAAATCGTATAATCTGACGTTGCAAATTTCAATCCATCTAGTGGCGCGATTTCAATGGAATCTCTTTACGTTTGAGTAGATGAAGAACCTGGATAAGAGTTCGGGCAAGCTGGCTGGAAAAGTGAAGAGGAAATCACCCGATGAAGTTATCCTCCATCTGCAACAGTTGATGTGGGCTAACACCAGCTACGTCGGCTGTGCAGCTGGTATGCATTTATCAAACAAAACTTGTTCACTTTAAGGACCTTGTGAGACCGAGCGGACCCCCCCCCCGGGTTAGAGTACGTGCCATTACATAGTAAATCATTGTAAAAATGGCACGAGCGTCCGGGGGTGCAAATAATATGCACAAAGCAAATAATATGCACAAATAATGTGCACAAAGCGGGGGGGGGGGGGGGGGGGGCACAAACCTAATAGATCCAAAAAAGCCTGATCAGAACCTTACAAATGCAACACTTTAGGTTGAAGGGCCTCCAAAACTTCCCCTTTTTTTGTTTTGGTTTTATTGTTTTGAAATTTTTCCAATCGAAACCGTTCTTTAAGAGAACGAGAAGTGAGTAGAAGGATCCTTGGCATAAACATTAACTGATTTCGGCAGATTATGTGACACTTACTCAAACAGATGGTGTAACTGTAGAGGAAACAAAAATGAGATATTTTTATAGCTACATTGCGGCGTTTCTTTTTTTTACATATCCACGGATTGAATTGTATTGGGGCGCTGTCTTTTTAAAAGTTCTCGAACAAAGTTTAAAGCAATTATTGTAAACGTCCTTTGAATGCGTCTTTTTTATGCGACATTTTTGCTTGACCATTTTTGTACTTTTGTTCAAGAACATTCTTTACTTCACAAGTAAGTTTTTCATACTTCTTTTAATTTTGAGTTATTAATTGCTCTCAAACGAAGTTTGTAGCAATTATATTAGTCCTGTGGTCTTTTATGCAATTTTTTGGTCTGAATCATTTGAATTTTCGCCTTCAAAAACGGGATAAACAGGTAACGCTCGGAGTTAAGCGTTACCTGTTTAGAGCCCAAAGAAGGCAGCGCTCAGAGCCCTAAGTTCTCGTGGCGCCCTAAACCTTACTATACTCAAAGAATGCGACTCACCAAAACTGTTTTGAGGGAACAATTTAATGGTGTGAAGGGCGGTTTTTGTTCTTAATAGTTTGACCTCATCAGTCAACCCCCTCAGCCATCAGCCCCCATTACCACCCCTCAACACTCCCATTGTCCTCCCGCCTCCAGCTGTCATGTTGAGCCCCCCTCTGATCTCGCCTTCGCACCCCTACCCCGTCGCTTGAAACCAACCAAACGCTTGCCCCCCACTACATCACACTCCCTTCACCGCTCCCTAATGCTAGTGTTCCTAAGCCACCTACCGAAGCCAACCACTCACCGGTCCTTTGAGAGCAGTTCGCCCGACATTAGTCGGTTATGTTCTCGAATGCTCCCACTTTCGGATAAGTTTGCTCCCACTTTCGGATAAGTAAAAGCAATTGTAGCATAGGAAATCTCAAGGACCTGGTAGCCGACTGATGAATTCTTCTATCGAGAACTACGGAGGTTGTGGGTTCGAATCCCAAACTGGTCAGATGTTTTTGCACCCATATTTAATCTAGGCTACAGTCCTTGAATTAAATTTGCACGCACCGCTGTTGTGCGCGAGCAATTTGTCCAACGTTTGTCGGTTTTTGTTTTTTAATTGCAGTCGAAAAAAGTTTGAAGCAATTGTTGTAAAAGTGTGTGTCTTTTGAATGCAAAACTTCTACTTGACCATTGATTGGTTTTTGTTCAAAAACATTCAAGTGAATTTTTCACGCTTTTCTTTTTCATTTTTATGGTCTCAATTGCTTTCACTCCGATGAAAAATTTTTTGCTAGTGTAAACGCGATTGTAGCATAGGAAATCAAAAGGGTCGAAACAAGAAACAAAATGAAAAAACTAGCAGTTTTGCGACGTGGAATTATTTCACTCCATTTTTAAAGTAGAGTGAGAAAAACAGTGTATGAACGAAAATTATCTGTCTCGCTATTGGATTTTGGTTCGCTTGGGACAATTTCATTTCATTATTTACTGTTTTATGATTTTTTATTTTTTTCATTTGGATTCCTTTCATGGTCCGTTCAACGTCTAGTTGTTTGTTTAGTTAATGAAAATGCTTTGAATTGTAGGTCAGGACTTGTCGTGTTTTGTTTTTTTTTCTGACGCTTTTATTCGTATTATATATGTTCACACAGCAAAGCTGAAAAATTCGGTTTTTGTGAATGACTTCTTAATCTCATTATTGACTTTTGCGAGTGTGTCGTCCCCTTCTCTGTCTTAATTGAAAGTTTTTGGGTTACTCGCGTGACTACATTTTTACCGTGCGCGGCTTACCTCACTCAATAAAATGACTTTTGCACTTTAAAACTTAATTCTGATTTGAATTAGTTGAAGGTCCAAGGAACTCATGTGTGCAAAAAGGTCGCAAATAAAAACTTTTTTGCGGAGTGAGTTTTATATAAGTAAGTCGACAACTTTTTCAGTTTATCTCTACCTGTTTTATACGGCATAGTTTTATACACGCAAGTCAATTTCGCAGCTATTGTGGTAATCTAGCGGCAATTATACCAAAGTAATATAAGTATAAATTGATATGCGTCCATTTAAAAGCTTTCAACTGCGCTTTGCAGTTAACTATTTTATCTGAACACAATGTTCGCTGATGGTAACATTGAAGTGGGCTGCTGACTGCGAGAATTTTAAGTATTTCACGCCTGAATCCAAATAACTTTGCATATATGTTAGTGGTTAAAACTTCAAAACTTATCGTTCTTGTTTGCTATGCTATTCGATTCTTTCCAATGATGTGCTATTTTAAAGTTTTTATTACCAAATTTTCTAAAATGGTCGATGTAGGTGGTCGCTCCATGTGCGTTGTTGTGTGCAATTACTGGCCCCCTGTCGTCATACCTCGATGGAAGAGGAGAGCCAAGTTCTACAGGACGGGAAGGGGTACGTGCTGCCCGTGGAAGTACGAGAAGAAACGTTACTCAAACTTGTGCAAGCTGCAAGATAGATTCAAACAGCAGTACAAATACGATACTGAGGACTGGTAGACATTTGTAGCATTTATGACGTCACAGAAGGCGATGATGCTTATGATTTGGGCCTGAGCCTGGGGCAAACAACTCTGGTTGTCCAAAAATTGGTGAACGGGATATCTTTTTCCCCTACTCATATCATCGTTTTAATTTTCTGTCGTTTACCCAATTTCTACTTTATATTTCTGGGTCTCAAATTGGTTTAGGATTGGGGACTTTTATTATTTTAGTGCATGCAAGAGAGCAGGTATTGACAAAGTTTTTCTAAATCAGCACATAAGTTCTGTATCTTCGGAAAAGGCTTAAAAAAAGACTGGTGGAGTGTTCTCATTTAACCGAATTTTGAGATTTCTACATTTGACGGTGAAGAGTACTTTGAAATCAGCAAGCAATGCGAGCTAATTCACGTGGGAGTTTGTGGTAATATTAAAACGGTCCTCTCCTTAATATACCGCTTAAAAATGAGCACTTCCTATGTCGAAAAAACGATCAAAACCGTTCAAGGCTAACAAAAAACAAGGGCTTTGACCGTTTTTCCCTAAAAATACAGATCAAAAACTATCATTCCTTATGTTTTTTTGATAAAATTTCAACTGGGGATAGCACTATTGACATGGCTGTGTGTGTATTGATGGATCGATCAGACTTCTATTCAACCATATTCTCGTTTACCAAGCGAAGTTCTCTTCAGTGACAGCTATCGCTCATCTTTGCAATTTGGATTGTGTGATAACAGTTTGCACCTCGATCGAAAAAAAAATCCAAGGGTCGAAAAATATCAAGCTGAGAATGATTACTGTAGTTGAATACTGCAGGGTTCAGCTAAAATTGTTCAAAGAATTTCTCGAATTAATTCTACTTTGAAACGTTTACTTTCGAACCTGAGTTTATTCTTTTAAAATGAAACTGTTGCGCGCTGAATTTTATCGCATACGGCATTGATGCTATTTAATTGATGTGCAATTGACGACATTGCATTTTTAGTTTAAAAAATCATGTCAAAACTTTGATTGCAACAATCAATTTGGTTATAAAAATTCTGCTCACTCAGAAGAAAACAAACAACAAACAATTCGGCAGGCAGCACTTAGAGTTTAATGACTTCTAAGACGGCCCATTGAGTTTTTTATTTTGACCTTACATACGATTGACATCCCTACGAAATATTAGTTCACGATGAATATATATATATATATATATATATATATATATATATATATATATATATAATTATTTTCTGATTTCTGTCTGCTGTGTTTTACTTCAGTCTCCAATTTTTACTCCCGGATCACTGGGTGAGAAGAAAAATATTGTAAAAATTGTCAATATCCATACTCATTACTATACAATGCATCAAGCAATGGATAATGGATCTCCCCTCAAATTGGGCGAGTATTTAAAATATAAAATAAGCAAAAAGGAAGCTCTTGCTAATAACATTGTTACTGATCCCCAAATAGCAGTGATTGATAAGGCTGAGTGCTTCAGACAACCGTTGCGCCTTTAAAAAACGATTGTCACTTAACACAGCCAACCCATGGGGTTTTTGTTGAAAGTTGCCAATATCTCGCCAAGAACTTCGGTTCCAAGAGGAACAAACGCTATTCCTTTTTTTGAGCAGTTATCGTCGTTGAGGCAATATTTTTGTTCATCCTCCGCGTCAATTGCGTATCTTGCCTTTGTAGCCACATTAGTGAGAGAGTTGGATTGCAGCAACGAAGTAACAGATAAGTCAGATGCAGCTGGTATCCGCGCCTTCCAAGCCGAGACAAAGTTGTAACCGGGGCGTGATTGACTTTCTTGAGTGAGGTTATTTTTTTCACTATTGGCGAATGGTTCGGAGATGATCAAGTAGACACTATTTTATCTCGAATTGCGTCATGTCTTGCAATTGCGTCTAATCAACCGTGACACGCAATGGCATGATCACTATAGATGCCAACTACTCCTGCTTTAGAGCACAGACACTTCCATTCTGGTGTTATAGACAGGGACACGAAACCTGTATTTTGCTCTAACCCTAACTCATTCGGTGTCATATTACCAAGAGCTGGAAAGAGTGGGAGCAGGCAACCATGCTCCACCATGTCAAACAGACAATGATAGATCTCGGGCGGTTTCTCCTTCAGCAGTTAAATTCTGTTTGAGACCATGACAGTTTCCGTTATCAACAGCTTTGTGGATAGTCTTTGGCGCAAAATTCGGTTTGTCCAATTGTGCTCTACGGGAAAAAAGTTCCTGAAAAACGTTTCAATTTGTCGGGTTTTCACCGGTTATTTTTGAAAAAAGATCTTCAGTGGACAAATAAAAACCAACTTGTTCTGATTTATAATGGTCTTGGCCTTGGCGAACACCCTACACTGATATGCCTTTAGGTAAGGCTGCTTGATTTTTCTGTAAGAACAGTTCCGAAGATATTCTCAAGTTTTTCGCGCTGTTGGGAATCAATATTTTTTCAGGCAACGCAACAAACACACCATTTTGGGGGCCCAAGGCAGTGAGTAGGATACCTAAATCGCATCCAGGGTCATCAATGTAGTCCGAATTTTCAAACAGTGCCATGATATCTTCTATCTTTTCGTTAAGTTTCATGCAGAAAAACTCTGGGGATCATAACCTGAAGAACCGAAATATCATTGCGTTTTATTCTCATATCAAGTCTGCCTAGATCTACCTAAGACCAATGTTTGCAATTATCGACCATGGCATGGAGGCGGCAATCAGGTCCAAGCTCGCATAGAGCCCTTGAGAATACCATCATCTAGATACCAGGAATTTTTTTTGAAGGTTTGGCGACGATTCCTGAAATTTCTCTCTAAGGGGCCAGGGCGTCAGAGAAAAAAGCAAAGGGTCCAATGGGCCGCTTTTGGGATACCACTTTCACTGTTAACAACAAATTTGTCAACGAATAGCTGGTTGTTTTGTAAATAACCGAAATTGGTTAAAAAAAGGCAATGCAAGGCTTTGAATTAGCAACAGCCTTCAGAATTTCACTGCTTTTTAAGAATTAAATGCATCGCAAAACTCAATTTGCAAAATAGCCAAGGAAATTGGCGAGCTAAGTAAATTTTCATACGTATGCTTAGTGGAATGTATATTGGTTTCCGCTCCACCCTTCACCTGAACACCCAATTGCAGGCTACGGAAACGATCATCTGATTCTGAATTTGCTTTCTTGGCTAAACATTTAGCTTTTTGCCTCCCCAAGACTTCTTTGCCTGCAATAAGGCGAATACCGCCTTTCTTCTTCAACAATGCTGATAAAGATGCACTAAAAAGAGCTTTTGAAACAAATTCGGGATGTTCCCCACAGCAACTTTTGTTTACTACCTTAGTCAGTACTCTCAAACTATTTTGCGACAGATCGCAAGCGGCACACTGTACAGCAGACCAGCCGCTGTAATTTTAGAAAACGAGTTCAGTTGTTCCATATCATTTTCCTCACAGAAAAAATAAGCCTTTGATGAAAAAATTTTTACTACACAATACATTTTTCATTCGAATTTTTTTTTTCTAGAGCATATAGTTCTCTTGTTGACCGGTGCAAAGCCTTCGGAAGCCAAAACATTTGCCGCTCTGCCTTATAGGCCCTGTAAGCACCTCAGAGTTGGTACTGTTTGATCGTTTTAATTGCTTCAACGGTCAAATTTCATTCCATATCCCTCCAAAGTCTCCGACGTTACAACGATTCATTACTTCAAGAATTCTTTGGTTGTTGTTTTGCATGTGTTTTTGTTCTTCTCTGTTACTGGCATATAATATGCATTTAGATAATCCGAAAAATTTTCTCCAATTTATTTATGTATTGGGATCTTCAATGGGATCTTTTATGTATTGGGATGTAATGACATCAGAGAAACGCGCTCACCATTTGTACGTACATTATTGATAGGGACATAGAGGAGAGTTCGGAATTTAGTCTGCAGCAGCGTCATTATGTCTGAATATTTACTGTTTGTGTAATTTTTTTCGAATTTCAAAGCAGCTAATGCCTCTTCTATATAGAGAGCGCTCTCGGGATTGGTTAGCAGATCCTCAGTTTCGTCTGTTAGATCTTGGAGATTCTTTTCAATCTACTTAAAGATTTTTTGAAACACGAATGTGAACATATTTGTTTTGAGTTGATCCATGAGTTGTAAGCAGGTTCCCATCAAATCTATCTAACTTTCGTTTCTTCCAAAGAGTGTTCCAATACCTGAATCTTATATATTTTGTCAGATTCGCGAGAAAAACAAAAAAGTCAAGTGGAATGTGAAACGTTTTTCTATTGTAAGGTTGGACATCTGTTGAGTTAGACCACTGTTTGTGTTGTATTTATCATCAGTTTCAGAAATAATTTTTGATGTCTGAGGTGAATTTTCAAGAGCCAAAGCTTCTTTTGTTCATAAACTGTACTTCTCTTTCGAGCGAGTCTTCAAAGAAGCAATATACCACTGCTCCTCTTTATAGACTGCCACAGAACTAAAACCACAGAGACCTGGAAATATCTCAACGGGGAACTGAGTCGTCTTCGTCGGTCTGCGTAGAAGATGCGAAGACAGTTACAAAGTAGCTCAGGTGATTTTAAAAGAGTGCTATCATCGTAAATATTAAAGGACTTTCCATAAAGTTGTTATTAGCCGCAACGCGATAGCTGGGGCTAATAATGGCCCTCTCCTGGTTTTTTACAATTCAAAGATTTCAACTTTTTTGGAGCGCTGTTTTTTTTACAATTCAAGAATTCGATTGTGTTGAAGGGTTGTCTTCTTACAGTTCAAATAATTTGAATTGTTTTGGGGCACACTGGGACTCTAAGAAGCGTTATGATTTTCGGTTTTTTTAAGTGAGCAAAGAAAAAACGGACGTTCAGGGACTGAAAAATTTTCGAAAAGTTTCACAGCGATCTACTTCGAAGAGCGGAGAAAAGATAGAGTGCTTATTAGGGTCAAACCTCCTTTTTTAAAGAAAGCGAGAAAAATATGTGTGAAAAAACTTTTGGTATAAGGGTGAATTTTTTTGTTTTTTTGTTCACGCGCTTCTTTTGAAAGCCGATTTTCTGCTTGTTTTTTTTATTTTTCCGAGTACTTATTTGGAAACAATGTTCAACCTGTTTTTATATCTTTTCGAAGTTTATCTAAATAACGGCAATTCATAGCTAATTTGACGTTTTTCATGTATTTTGATGAATATTAGACTGTTTTTGTGATTTTCGGCCCACTATATTGTTTTTTTGTAAAAATTATTGGCCAATAACATAAAGCCTCCAGCCTCTAGGCTCTGTTTACTACAGAGGATACAAATTAGTTTGAAAACCCTTTTCTGATGGTTTTCTAAATTCAGTCATAGTCCATTCTAAGGTTTTGTGTAGTCAATGAGAACTCTTTGAATAGATTTTCAGGAGTTATCCTGCTTTTTTATTAATATCTGCTCGCAAATTTTGATGATATTTGAAAGCAATTTGAGAGTTATTTCAGGTCAAAACAGGAATTGGAGCAAAACAGGAAGTGATGTTGCGGCGTGATTTTTTTTCATTCTAAGTTTTAAGTAGAGTAAATCTAAGTCTTGTTTTTTGTGTATCCAATGAGAATTCTTTGAATTGTGTTTCAGGACTTGGATCTAATATTGTGTCCTACTAGGAGCTATATTACGGTGCTCTTGCTTAATTTCCAATTCAAAGAATTAGAATTGTATTGGGGCGCTCTCTTTTATTTAAGATCTGTTAACGCATTTTCAAAATTTTTGAAGTCAAATTGAAGCTGTGCTTTTGATAACGTCGAAAGAGGACGTAGAGCTAAAAAGCGAGTTGTATTGCCCCGTCAATTTTTTCATTCTAAGGCTTAGATAAAATGAGAAACAATGTCTGAACAAATATTCAGACTGGCTAGTGGTTTTCTGTTTACATGCAGCATTTTTGCTTTGATTTTTACTTTTTTTCGATTTCTGTTGGATAGGATTCTTTTCTAAATGTTTTTTTAAAAATGAGTTCGTAGTCAATTTTAGATCTATTTTTTCATTAATCGATGAGTATTCTTTGAATTGTAGGTCAGGACTTGTCCTGCTATGTTTTTATTTTGTAAAGATTTTTTTACAACCATATGATGCCACAAATTCTCCAAATCTGCTTTTTTATTCGTTCATGCAATTTAAACTGGATTGTGTCCGTGACGTCATTTTAAACTCTAAGTTGAGCGAGTTTTTTGTGTTTTTTTGGTTTATTAATTTGTTGGTCAGAGGTGACTTACATCACTCTGGGAAGTGAATTCCTCACTCTTATTTTATTTTTAATGCATTGAGCTAAGCTCAAGTGAGTGTGTGTCACTCTAATAGGAGCTTTTTTGAGAGCAGCTAATACAAGCAGCAGTAAATTAAACAAATTTTATTATCAAAATATAACGTCTCAGCATTCAATAAGAAATATCTTTTTTGGTCTGTTACCTCGAGCGGTGAATTAATAATCGGGTGGTGTCGTATTGAGGAGGAATGATTTTACGTAAATCCACACTCTGGTTCTTCGTAATTATTGATTTATTCAAGTTGATCATTTTACGTATTGCCTATGTCTCAGCGTTGCTCAGGTACACGGATATCTTTATATTAGAAAAAAACAGATATTGCAGTTACCTTAGCAGGATAATGACATCATCGGTTGCCTAAATATGTGCCATGTTTGTTTTCACTAACTAGACAAGTTAATGGCAGAGACGCAAAATTGTAGGCACTTTGATTGAGAAGGGCTGTTGATATCAATTTTTTGGTTCATTAGGTTTTTGTGTTTAATGTTGTCAGCCAACGAGATTTGTCTCACCCAATAATATAGGTTGCACAATAACAATCATGCGACTATTGGATTCCAGTGTGAACAATTAACTGGATGGAAACAAAACTCACACTCTTTTTTCGATTTGAGATATTATCTAAAGATTTTTTTACTAAAATGAAACAGTTAATAGCAGTTTTCAATTACACGTTTGAGCAAAAAGTACGCGTTTATCATCAAGAGCCTACATAGCTAGTTTGATCCTCCTACTACCGCGTTCTACTGGCTGTTTTGAATTACATTGCTGGATCTATTTTGATAGGTTAGGCATTTTTTATCAGCTCTGATCATATTACCTCACTTTTTTGTGGTTTTTTGAAGGTAACCAGTTGACATGTGATAGGAAAAACCGCTTATAAATTTTACCATACAATTAAAATAAAATGATTTTTCTATTCTTCTAAGTTTTTTGACGTTTTTCTTTAGATGTTATGAACTTCTGCTCTTTTCAATTTTTATAGATAGTTGGCGACCTGTTGGTTCAGGATATCTAGTGATTAGACCAATAAAAACGGAAGTCAATATTCAATCACCTTTGTCTAGATTATCAACCGGAATTGGCGTCTCCTTGTAAACAAATCGAAAATTTCAATATAAATTTTGATCTCCAAGATCAGAAAAATCTTTACTCAGCTACGTTAGTTGAAAGTTAGAGCGTCTTTAATTTTCAAAACTAGTTGTTGAACTACGGACGTTTGAGCACTCGTATTTGTGTCTAATGTGGTTTTTTGAAGACGGTAATTTGAAACATTCCTGTTGTAGATGCGATTTGAAAGAGTCCTTGTGAGCTTTATCAATTCAACCATCTCTACTCATTTTCCTTCTCTATGATTTAAAGTCCTTTACCCCAACTAGCTAAAAGTGAAAACCAGCCACTTGGCAATCTATTGAGAGCCGTTTGTCCTCAAATTTTATGAGCGGAGAAAAAAAGAGAGTGATTTGTTTTTTCATACATTTTTTAAAAGAACCAAAGAAAATTATGTGTGTTTATATTTTCGGTAAACTAGTGAAATTTTTTGTTCACGTGCTTCTTTTTAAAGTCGGTTTTTTTGTTTGTTTTTTATATTGCCGAGCAGGGAATAGTAGACAATATTCATCCTGTTTGGATAGTTTTTCTAAATAACGGCAATTTAACGCTAATTTGAAGGTTTTTATAGAATTTTGACCCACTCTTTTGTTTTTTTTTTGAATTTATTAGTAAATACCTTAAAGCCTCATGCCTGTAGGCTCTGTTTGCTACAAAATATTCCTTTGCCACAAATATGTCTACTTATTTTCTCTCTTTTTCGAAAATAGAGATAAATGTGAGCTGATTGAGGCTTGAAGGATATTTAGTAGTTATATTGAATTTTTTCATAGCCTGAAACAACGCTTTTTGTTTTTATGTGTGCTAGTACTATTTAAAATAAATATTGATTTTTCTTAATTTTTCAAGTGATTTTTATATTCTCTGAATTGATACATTTTGTAGAGAAATTCTAGCTATTTCAAAAGCCAGCTCCTTTGGGTGATACAATTTCGAGTGTTGTGGCGGCGTGATTTTTCTCATTCCAATTTTTAAGTAGAGTAAGAAAACGGTATATGAACTTTTCTTAAATGGTTTTCTTAAATGGTTTTCGCCGATTGATTCATAGCCCATTCTAGGCCTAGTTTTTTGTCAATTAGAGTTCTGTGAATTGTATTTCAGGGCTTGTCCTCCTAAGTTTTTTAACGATCTGTTCATAAATTTTCTGGATTTATGAATTCATATTGAAGCCATGATTTTGGTTAAGTCGGAAAAGTAGAGCGAAAAAAACCGGTGGTTTTGCGGCGTCAATTTTTTCATTCTATGGTTTAAATAGGATGAATAAACATTGTCCGAGCAATAATTCAGGCTGGCTAGTAGTTTTCTGTTTACAGGCAGCATTTTTGCTTTGGTTTTGCTGTTTTTATTTCTTTTGGATAGATTTTTTTCTAACTGGTTTTCGCAATCAGTTCATAGTCCATTTTATGTTCAGTTTTTTGTTCAGTCAATGATAATTCTTTGATTGTACGTCAGGACTTGTCCTGCTATGTTTTATTTCTTATTCAAAATTTTGATACGATCATATGACGTCACCAATCTCCAAATCCGCTTTTTCGGTCGTCCGTGCAATTTGAACTGAATTGCGTGCGTTATGTCATTTTACACTCTAAATTGATCGAGTTTTTTATGTTTATACAGGTTCTTTATCAAAATATAACCTGAGCATTCAAAAGGAAGTTTTGTATTTGGTCTGTTTTTTGCTCTCTTTCTGCGACTTCTGATCGACGAAGCAATTTCTGGCAACCTGGACCCTACTTTTGTCTATTGTCATTTTTTCCTTGCACAAGTTCTTGTTACCCGAGAGCTCGAGCAGTGAATTGATGTTCAGGTGGCTTTGTATTGAGGAGGAGTGAACTTTCGAAAATTCCAAACTATGAATATTCTTAATTGTTGATTCCTCAAGCTGACGTATTGCTTATTTCCCCGCGTTGTTCTGTTACGCGTATATATTTATATTAAAAACAGAGATACTGCAGTCATCTTAGCAAGATAATGACTTCATTGGGTGCCTAACTCTGTGCCATGTTTATTTTCACCTATTAGACAACTTAATGGCAGAGATGCCAAATTGTAGGAACTTTGATTGAGACGGGCATACGCTGACAATTTTTCTTCACTAGGCTGTTGCGTTAATGTTCTCGCCAACTAACAATTTTGTTGCGAATTGGAATAATATCTGATAATCCTTTAGTAAAAGGAAACAGTTAATAACAGTTTTAAAAATTTTACGCGTTTGGGCAGAAAAAAGTTGTACGCGTTTATCTTCATCAGCCTACAGAGCTAGCTGCAACCTTATATGCTTCCGTGTTCGAATTGGATACTTGTGTTTCCAATAACTGGGCTGTCAAAAGGTTGTGCATCGCGTTCACATATGGCGTGCATTTTCTGTTTTTGGATACACTGAATTCTACTTGTTGTTTTGAGTTAAATGGCTCAATCTATTTTGATAGATAAGCATAACTTACGAGCTGTGGTCAGATTAATTCTTGATTTTCTGGTTATTTTGAAGGCAACCAGTTGAGACGTGAATGCAACCAAATCATCAACTTTATCATAGCATTAAAATGAATTGATTCTTTCCTCAGTTTTTTTGACTGAGTTAACTTTTAAAACATTTCAAACTGGTGAGTGACTTTAAGAGCGATTCTGAACAATTTACCATAGAGATTACGGTATTCCTTTTTCCAGTTTTAAAAGACAGTTGGCGACCAGTTGATTAAGTACATCTAGCGATTGTTAACATCAGACCAATAGAAGCAAAAGGCAATTTTCAATCGCCCTTGTCTAGAATATTAATCGGAATTAGCGTCTGCTTTTGAACAAATAGCGAATTTCAATATAAGTTTTCATCTCCAATGTCAGATAAATAAATCTTTACTCAGCTATTAAAAACTTTTCATGTCATGCTTTAAAAAAAACTTCGAAGCTTATCGTTTTTTGCTACAACCATAATAGTGGTCAAAAATTTAATTGCAGCCAATTTGTCATCTATGTTTATATGTTGCTTTGTAGTTCACAATTAGTGATTGTTTATTTTTCAAAAATAGTTGTTGAAATATGGACCTTTAGATGGTTTGACCTTTCGTTTAGATGGTTTGACCTTTCGTTCTCAAAAACAACGCAGACAGGCAAATTGATGACATAAAGTCATGGAGCAGCTGTCGTAGAGCGTTAATATACTCGATGTACTGCCCGGAGAAAATTGAATGTGAGCTGTTTTTGCTGTTTAGGCCCCTCACTTCACCACCCCCTCCCCATTAGGCTCCCTCTCAATTCAACCCTTTCTACTCAATTTCCTTCTCTATCAATTAAGGTCCTATACCCCAACTCGCTAGAGGCGAAAACCAACCAAATGGCACTCTTTGAGAGCCGTTTGCCAGACGGCGGTCCATTGTTTGCTCAAAATTATACCCAGCATTTTGTGACAATTTTCGAGAAATTTAGTAGGTGGACAGTGCAGTGTAAAAATTTGAAAACTTTTCAGATGGTGTTTTTCATGATGCCTTTAATTGTTGAAATTCAATTCAAAATGAAGATTGAAATTAAGAGTTTCAACTTTGAGTGTGACAAAACTTGTCAGAAAACTTTAAATAATCATTTCGATTTATCTCTATGTTGAAATTTACAAGACTTCACATCTTAAGTGGTTACCTTTAAACGTCAACAAATCTGATCACACTTGTAAATAATGCTTGATCAATCAAATTAAATTCAGCAATGTAATTTAAAACATCCAGTGGAATTCAGGACGATGCATGCTAAATAATAAAAAGCGCGCCATATATCGCTGACAATTAGAACATGTGTACGGGGTGTACTAATCGGAAAATATCACATAAGGTCGGAAAAAATTCTGACTAAACAATCGATGGCCGTCAGGCGAATTACTCTCAAACGAGTGCCGAGCGTTTGGTTCTCGTCAATACTTAGTTGGGATATAAGATTTGAACTGCTAGGGAAGGAAAAAGGGTCATAATTATTTCGAAACAGCTCTGTAGGCTCATGATGACAAAAACTGTCATTAATTTTTCCCTTTACCTAAATACATATCACATAAAGTCGTGAATAATTTTAAGCAAACAATTGACTGCCGTCAGGCGAATTGCTCTTAAACGAGTGCCAAGTGGTTAGTTTTTTGTACACATTTTTGTTTTCACCCCATTGATATGATCTGTAGGGATATTTTAGCAATTTGAAAAGCCAGATCTTCCGGGTGATACCACTTCTAGTTTTTTTCGGAACCCTTCTGATTATGTTTTTTTAAGATGCGTTCGTACATTTTTACGATTTTCGTACTCAAATTGAAGCCATGATTTTGGTCACGCCAAATCATCAGTTTTCATTATAAGTGGAGAGAGTTTTTTTGTTCATTTGCGTGATTAATTTGTTAGTCACAAATCACTTACCCCACTCTCAAAAATGACTTCGTCACGCTGACACTGAATTTTCCTTACTTTGTTTCAAAAGGATAACTCAAATGATTGTCTATCGCTTTAATTGGATGTTTGAGAGCGGCAAATAGAAACTGCAGTAATTTTATTAGGATTCTTAATGAAAATGTAAAATTTCAGCGATCAATAAAAAATTCTTTTCCAGTTTCTTTTTTGGTCTTCCTGAGACTGCACTTCTAAAGAGCAATTACGGCTCCATTTTGGCAATCTGGCCAATACGTTTTTTTGTCGTTTTTCCCGAGCACAGCACTTGTCTAGCTAACAGCTCCAGCTCAGAGTTGTTAATCAGGTGGCTTCTTCGTATTGAGGAGGAGTGATATTCCATACATCCATACTCTGGATATTTGTAATTGTTGTGCCTTCGAGCTGAACATTTTCTGTATTTCTCAGCGTTGTTATAACATTTATATCGTGTTTCTTTTCAAAATGTTGATATTGAAGTTACCTTAGCAGGATAATGACTTCATCGAGTGGCTACTTTTGTGACTTTATGTTTATGTTCAACAATTATACAACTTAATGGCAGAAAAGCAAAATTGATTTTGCTTTTCTGCAGAAAAGCACTTCGATTTTTGCTGAGAACCTTTATTCACCAGGTTTTTGTGTTGAATGTTGTCGCGCAACGAGATCGGACAGTCGATCAATTGCATTAATTCGTTGTCTCACCTAATAATGGGGGGTTGAAAATAACAATCGTGCAACAGTGGGATTCTAGTTTGAAATCCAAAATAACAACTAACAGATGAAAAAGCGATAAATTTTGTTGCGAATTGGGATATTATCTGAAAATCTTCTTAGTAAAAGGAAACAGTTCATAACAGTTTTAAAAGATTTAAACTTTTGAGCAAAAAAATATAAGCGTTCATCATTACGAGTCCACAGAGCTGTTTGAAACTTACGCTTGCGTGGGTGAATTGAATATCTGTCAAAATTGGACCATCAAAACGTTGTTTAAATTAATCATAGAATAAGAGGTTGTGATCTTGGACAGCAATGAACCGAACGTTTGTTACCACTCGAAGAGGAGTATTGAGATTCTACAGGTTTTTTTTAGCAGAAACCAAGTTTGTTCATGACTTGAATTTTGACTTCTTTCTGTTCGAGCATTTACCTCCGTTTTTGATTGTTGACTTCTGTTTTCGAACATTGAACTTTAAGAGTAGCTTCGTTTGTAATCTATAGAAATTAGGAACTTCTGGTAATGTTCAAGATGAAGAGGTTAATTTGGGATTTTTTGTTCCTATATAAGTCAGCCCCAATTTTCTAAACTACACCGCACAAACCCCAATGCCCCCACCTATCTACCCCACCAACACCTATATCCCCCCTCCCCCACCGCCCCCCCCCAACCCCCCAACTTACCCCCACCTACCCCTACCCCCTCCCTTCACCTAGTTACCTCCACCTAACCCCCAACTACCCCAGCATGAGCCACCTCCCCAACCTATCTACATCTACCCACCCACCCACCTACATACCCCCCACCACAAAGCTACCCCCACCCCCCGCCCGAACTTACCCCCCTCCCACCACCTACCCCTACCCCCCCCCCCAAAAACTACCCCCACCTACCCCGCCCCCCAACTACCCCAGCACTACCCACCTTACCAACCCATCTACCCACCCACCACACCTAGCTCCCCCCGCACTTAAAAAATTGTCAGCATTTTTAAAACACTTTAATGTGGTTTGTTGGGCTCCCTTTGTTTTTTCTCTTGTCTCTTTTGATGTTCTGATTTCGATAAGGTTAGGTTAGAGGTCATAATGCACGACTATTCGAGTCGTTTCATGTATTCTACAGGCTATGTTTTTTAATGCAATTCTTCGTGCTACGGGTTGTCGTCTTATACTTTTTAGACGGTCTGGTAGTTTTTTTATGTGCAATTATTGGACCGTCAAAACGTTGTTTAAAATAATCATAGTATAAGAGGTTGTGATCCCGGTCAGCAATGAACCGAACTTTTGTTACAACTCGAAGAGGAGTATTGAGATTCTACAGGTTTTTTTAAACCAGAAAGCAAGTTTGTTCATGACTTGAATTTTGACTTCTTTCTGTTCGAGCATTTACCTCCCTTTTTGGTTGTTGACTTCTGTTTTCGAACATAGGACAAATGTATACCAATTAGGAACTGCTGGTAATGTTCAAGGTGAAGAGGTCATTTTGAGATTTTTTGTTCCTATACAAGTCATCACTAATTATCTAAACTACACCGCACAAACCCCTCGCCAACTATTTACCCCCCAACACCTACCCACCCACCCCACCTAGTTCCACCCGCACCTAAAAATTGTCGGCATTTTTAAAACACTTTAATGTGGTTTGTTGGGCTACTTTTGTTTTCTTTCTATTGTCTGTTTTGATGTTCTGATTTCGGTAAGGTTATGTTAGAGGTTGTAATGCAGGACAATTCTGGTCGTTTCTGGTATTCTACCGGCTATTTTTTATGCAATTATTCGTGCTAAGCGTTGTCGTCTCATACTTTTTAGACGGTCTGGTAGTTTTATTATTTGTCATAATAGGACCGTCAAAACGTTGTCTAAAATAATCATATTATAAGAGTTTGTGATCCCGGTCAGCAATGAATTGAACGTTTGTTACGACTCGAAGAGGAGTATTGAGATTTTACAGGTTTTTTTAGCAGAAAGCAAGTTTGTTCATGACTTGAACTTTGACTTCTTTTTGTTCGAGCATTTACCTCCGTTTTTGTTGTTGACTTCTGTTTTCGAACATAGGACTAATGTAAAGTAATTAGGAACTGCTGGTAATGTTCAAGGTGAAGAGGTCATTTTGAGATTTTTTGCTCCTATACAAGTCATCACTAATTATCTAAACTACACCGCACAAACCCCTCGCCACCTATCTACCCCCCAACACCTACCCACGCACACCACCTAGCTCCACCCGTACCTAAAAAATTGTCGGCATTTTTAAAACACTTTAATGTGGTTTGTTGGGCTACTTTTGTTTTTTTTTTCTCTATTGTCTGTTTTGACGTTCTGATTTTGGTAAGGTTAGGTTGGAGGTTGTAATGCACGACAATTCGGGTTGTTTCCGGTATTCTACAGGTTATGTTTTTTAATGCAATTATTCGTGCTACGCGTTGTCGTCTCATACTTTTTAGACGGTCTGGTAGTTTTTTTATTTGTCATAATAGGACCGTCAAAACGTTGTTTAAAAAATCATAGTATAAGAGGTTGTGATCCCGGTCAGCAATGAACCGAACGTTTGTTACGACTCGAAGAGGAGTATTGAGATTCTACAGCTTTTTTTTTAGCAGAAAGCAGGTTTATTCATGACTTGAATTTTGACTTCTTTCTAATCGAGCATTTACCTCCGTTTTTGCTTGACTTCTGTTTTCGAACATAAGACTAATGTATAGTAATTAGGAACTGCTGGTAATGTTCAAGGTGAAGAGTTCATTTTGAGATTTTTTGTTCCTATATAAGTCTCCACTAATTATCTAAACTACAACGCACAAAGCCCTCGCCACCTATCTACCCCCCCCCCCAACACCTACCCACCCATCCCACCTAGCTCCAACCGCATCTAAAAAATTGTCGGCATTTTTAAAACACTTTAATGTTGTTTGTTGGGCTACTTTTGTTTTTTTTCTCGTGTCTGTTTTGATGTTTTTATTTCGGTAAGATTAGGTTAGAGGTTTTAATGCACGACGATTCGGGTTGTTTCCGTTATTCTACCGGCTATGTTTTTTAATGCAATTATTCGTGCTACGCGTTGTCGTCTCATACTTTTTAGACGGTCTGATATTTTTGAACCGTTGACTTTTTGTTCTCACAAAAGGCAGAGATAGTCGAAGCGTGGGCATTAAGTCAGGGAGCAGCTTTTTTAGAGCGTTACTAATCTGTATATTCTCAATTCCCTGAATTGCTGAGAAAAACCAAGTATTATGCGGGATGTTTTGGGCCGTTTGGTCCCCGTCACATCACTCCCAACCCTCCACCAATCTCGCGCTTCCTTCTCTATCAGCTAACTTCCTAAACTCCATCTAGCTAATAGTGAAAGCCAACCACTTGTCAATCGCTTGAGAGTAAGTCAATAAAATTCAGTCCATTGCTTGCTCAAAATTTTTCAAATTTGAATTTTACTCAAGAAGATCAAATAAATCTCAGCTATTAGTACGTTCTAGTGCTTTTATAAAAAATCGCATCATCTTTTGCTACAACCATAATAGTGGTACAAAATTTAACTGCGGCCAATTTTTCATCTATGTTTATATGTTGCTTTGTAGTTCAAAATTATTGCTCGTTTAATTTTCAAAAATAGTTGTCGAACAATGGACAGTTATGGCCTTGTACTTCTATTTAATGTGGTTTATTTCAAAACCATTAAACCATTAATAGCACTTTGATGCATTCCTGATAGTTTTTTCGTGAAATGGTGTACAATTTTGTTCTAAAAACTACATAGACTGGCAACGTCAGGGCATTAAGTCCTGGAGCAGCTGTCTAGATTATTAATCGGAATTGACGTCTCCTTGTGAACAAATCGTGAACTTCAATATAAATTTTGATATCCAAGATTAGAAAATTTTTACTCAGCTGTCTAAACGTTTTAGGGCTCGTTAGTTGAAAATTAGGGCGCGTTTATTTTTCAAAAATAATTGTTGGACTACCGACGTTTGAGCACTCGTTTTTGTGTCTAATGTGATTTTTTGAAGACACTAATTTGATGCATTCCTTTTGTAAATGCGCTCTGAACGATTTCTTGTGGGCTTTTTCAATTCAACCCTCTCTACTCTTTTTCATTCTCCGTCAGTTGAAGTCCTTTAGCCAACTAGCTAAAAGCAAACGCATTCACTTGGAAATCCTTTGAGAGCAGTTTCCGTGACTGCAGTCAACTGTTCCCTGCCTTATGCGCAGTTTAAAAATTTGAAAACATTTGAGTTTATGTTTCTCATGGCGTTCATTCTTGAAATTCAATTCAAAATGAAGTGTTTAAATTTTGAGTGCTTGACAAAACTTGTCCGAAAACTCTAACAACTCATTTTGATTTATTTCTATGGTGAAAATGATTAGTGGTTTGTCATCGCATCTCAAGTGGTTACCTTCAAATTAACCTCAAAAAAGTGAAGAATTCTGATCACAGCTGGTAAATACTGCGTGACCAATCAAAAAAATAGTCAGCTGCGGGACGGTGTATGCCAAAAAATAAAAAGTGTGCGATATATCGCTAAAAGTTAGACTATGTTCACGGGGTGTACCACTCGAAAAAGTCACATAAAGCAGGCAAAAGATTCTGAGCAGGAATTCGACTGCGGTCAGGCGAATTACTCTCAAACGAGTGCCAAGCGATTGGTTCTCTTCAGTAGCTAATTGGGATATAAAACCAAAACTGATAGGGGAGAAATAAGAGCCATAGAAAGTTCCAAACAGCTGTGTAGGCTCATGATGATTAAAAAAGTCATTAAATTTTTCCTTTTACTAAAAAACTTTTCACATAAGGCCGGGTACAAATTTAAGCAAACATCTGACTGACGTCAGGCAAATTGCTCTCAAACGAGCGCCAAGCGGTTGGATTTTTCTTTTCTATCAGTTAAGGTCCTATGCCCCAACTAGCTAGAGGCAAAAACCAACCGCGTGCCACTCTTTGAGAGCCATTTGCCTGACGGTTGTCAATTATTTGCTCAAAGTTATAATCACAATTATCTGACATTTTTCGAGAAGTTTAGTAGCTGGAAGGAGCATTATAAAAAATGAAAACTTTTTAAATGGCGTTTTTCATGTCGTTCATTATTGAAATTCAATTCAAACTGAAGATTGAAATTACGAGTTTCAACTTTGGGTGCGTGACAAAACTTGTCAGAAAACTTGAAAAATCCTTTCGGTTTATTTCAATGGTAAAATTGATACGTTGTTTGACATCACATCTCAAGTGGTTACCTTCAAAATTGAAGAAATCTAATCACAGCTGTTATACAATGCTTTGTCATCCAAAATAAGTTCAACAAGATAATTCAAAATAGCCTGTAGTTGCAGGACAGTGCATGCCAAAAAATAAAAAGCGCGCCATATATCGCTGATAGTTAACAAATCATTTTCATTTATTTCAATTGTGAAATTGATAAGTGGTTTGCCATCACATCTCAAGTGGTTACCTTCAAACTAACCACAAAAAGTGAAAAATTCTGATAACAGCTGGTAAATACTGCGTGATCAATCAAAACATATTCAGCAATGTAATTCAAAACGGCCAGTGGAATGCAGGACGGTGAATGCCAAAAAATAAAAAATGGGTCCTATATTGCTAATAGTTAGAACATGTGTACGGGGTTTACCACTCAGAAATTGTCACATAAGGCGGGAAAAAATCTGAGCAGGAATTCGACTGCGGTCAGGCGAATTACTCTCAAACGTGTTCCAAACGATTGCTTCTCTTCAGTAGCTAATTGGGATATAAGACCATAACTGATAGGGAAGAAAAGGGAGTAATCAGAAGTTCCAAACAGCTCTGTAGGCTCATAATGATTTAAAAAGTCATTAACATTGTCCTGTTAATAAAATACTTTTCACATAGGGTCTGGTATAAATTTAAGCAAACAACTGACTGACGTCAGGCAAATTGCTCTCAAACAAACGCCAAGTGGTTAGGTTTTTCTTTACTATCAGTTAAGGTCCCATACCCCAACTAGCTAGAGTCGAAAACCAACCAATTGCCACTCTGCTCAAAGGTATACCCAGCATTCTGTATATATTATATACATATCATATATTATACCCGACATTTTTCAAAATATTTAGTAGTTTGAAGGAGCAGTATAAACAAAGGAAAATTTTTGAGATGGTGTTTTTCATGCCTGTCATTATTGAAATTCAATTGAAAATAAAGATTGAAATTACGAGTTTCAACTTTGAGTGCGTGACAAAACTTGTCAGAAAACTTCATCAAAAAATCATTTCGGTTTTTTGTCGTTTTTCCCGAGCACAGCACTTGTTTAGCTAACAGCTCCAGCTCAGAGTTGTTAATCAGTTGGCTTCTTCGTATTGAGGAGGAGTGATATTCCAGACATCCATACTCTGGATATTTGTAATTGTTGTGCCTTCGAGCTGAACATTTTCTGTATTTCTCAGCGTTGTTATAACATTTATATCTTGTTTTTTTCAAAATGTTGATATTGAAATTACCTTAGCAGGATAATGACTTCATCGAGTGCCTATTTTTGTGACTTTATGTTTATGTTCAACAATTATACAAATTAATGGCAGAGAAGCAGAATTGTAGGCACTTCGGTTTTTGCTGAGAACCTTTATTCACCAGGTTTTTGTGTTGAATGTTGTCGCGCAACGAGATCGGACAGTCAATCAATTGCATTAATTCTCACCTAATAATGGGGGGTTTAAAATAACAATCGTGCAACAGTGGGATTCTAGTTTGAAATTCAAAATAACAACTAACAGATGAAAAAGCGAACAATTTTGTTGCGAACTGGGATATTATTTGAAAATCTTCTTAGTAAAAGGAAACAGTTCTTAACAGTTCTAAACGATTTAAATTTTTGAGCAAAAATATAAGCGTTCATCATTACGAGTCCACAGAGCTGTTTGAAACTTACGCTTGCGTGGGTGAATTGAATATCTGTCATAATTGGACCGTCAAAACGTTGTTTAAAATAATCATAGAATAAGAGGTTGTGATCTTGGTCAGCAATGAACCGAACGTTTGTTACGACTCGAAGAGGAGTATTGAGATTCTACAAGTTTTTTTTGGCAGAAAGCAAGTTTGTTCATGACTTGAATTTTGACTTCTTTCTGTTCGAGCATTTACCTCCGTTTTTGATTGTTGACTTCTGTTTTCGAACATTGAACTTTAAGAGTAGCTTCGTTTGTAATCTATAGAAATTAGGAACTGCTGGTAATGTTCAAGATGAAGAAGTGAATTTGGGATTTTTTGTTCCTATATAAGTCAGCCCCAATTGTCTAAACTACACCGCACAAACCCCAATGCCCCCACCTATCTACCCCACCAACACCTATATCCCCCTCCCCCACCCACCCCGGAACCCCCAACTTACACCCACCTACCCCTACCCCCTCCCTTCACCTAGCTACCTCCACCTAACCCCCAACTACCCCAGCATTAGCCACCTCCCCAACCTATCTACATCTACCCACCCAACCACCTACATACCCCCCACCACAAAGCTACCCCCACCCCCCGCCCGAACTTACCCCCCTCCCACCACCTACACCTTGCCCCCCAAACTACCCCCACCTACCCCGCCCCCAAATACCCCAGCACTATCCACCTCACCAACCCATCTACCCACCCACCACACCTAGCTCCCCCCGCACTTAAAAAATTTTCAGCATTTTTAAAACACTTTAATGTGGTTTGTTGGGCTCCTTTTGTTTTTTCTCTTGTCTCTTTTGATGTTCTTATTTCGATAAGGTTAGGCTAGAGGTCATAATGCACAGAGATTCGATTCGTTTCCTGTATTCTACCGGCTATGTTTTTTGATGCAATTCTTCGTGCTACGCGTTGTCGTCTTATACTTTTTAGACGGTCTGGTAGTTTTTTTATGTGCAATTATTGGACCGTCAAAACGTTGTTTAAAATAATCATAGTATAAGAGATTGTGATCCCGGTCAGCAATGAACCGAACTTTTGTTACGACTCGAAGAGGAGTATTGAGATTCTACAAGTTTTTTTACCAGAAAGCAAGTTTGTTCATGACTTGAATTTTGACTTCTTTCTGTTCCAGCATTTACCTCCCTTTTTGGTTGTTCATTTCTGTTTTCGAACATAGGAGTATAGTATAGTAATTAGGACCTGCTGGTAATGTTCAAGGTGAAGAGGTCATTTTCAGATTTTTTGTTCCTATATAAGTCACCACTAATTATCTAAACTACACCGCACAAACCCCTCGCCACCTATCTACCCCCCCAACACCTACCTACCCATCCCACCTAGCCCCACCCGCACCTAAAAAATTGTCGGCATTTTTAAAACACTTTAATGTTGTTTGTTGGGCTACTTTTGTTTTTTTTTCTCGTGTCTGTTTTGATGTTTTTATTTCGGTAAGGTTAGGTTAGAGGTTTTAATGCGCGACGATTCGGGTCGTTTCCGTTATTCTACCGGCTATGTTTTTTAACGCAATTATTCGTGCTACGCGTCTCATACTTTTTGTCGTCTCATACTTTTTAGAGGGTCTGATAGTTTTGTACGGTTGACTTTTTGTTCTCACAAAAGGCACAGATAGTCGAAGCGTGGGCATTTAGTCAGGGAGCAGTTTTTTTAGAGCGTTACTAATCTGTATATTCTCAATTCCCTGAATTGCTGAGAAACAACAATTATTATGCGGGATGTTTTGGGCGGTTTGGTCCCCGTCACATCACTCCCAACCCTCCACCAATCTCGCGCTTCCTTCTCTATCAGTTAACTTCCTATACTCCATCTAGCTAATGGTGAAAGCCAAGCACTTGTCAATCGCTTGAGAGTAAGCCAATAAACTTCAGTCCACTGCTTGCTCAAAATTTTTCAAATTTGAATTTTACTCAAGAAGATCAAATAAATCTCAGCTATTAGTACGTTCTAGTGCTTTTATAAAAAATCGCATCATCTTTTGCTACAACCATAATTGTAGGTCAGGACTTGTCCTGCTATGTTTTTATTTTGTAAAGATTTTTTTACAACCATATGATGCCACAAATTCTCCAAATCTGCTTTTTTATTCGTTCATGCAATTTAAACTGGATTGTGTCCGTGACGTCATTTTAAACTCTAAGTTGAGCGAGTTTTTTGTGTTTTTTTGGTTTATTAATTTGTTGGTCAGAGGTGACTTACATCACTCTGGGAAGTGAATTCCTCACTCTTATTTTATTTTTAATGCATTGAGCTAAGCTCAAGTGAGTGTGTGTCACTCTAATAGGAGCTTTTTTGAGAGCAGCTAATACAAGCAGCAGTAAATTAAACAAATTTTATTATCAAAATATAACGTCTCAGCATTCAATAAGAAATATCTTTTTTGGTCTGTTACCTCGAGCGGTGAATTAATAATCGGGTGGTGTCGTATTGAGGAGGAATGATTTTACGTAAATCCACACTCTGGTTCTTCGTAATTATTGATTTATTCAAGTTGATCATTTTACGTATTGCCTATGTCTCAGCGTTGCTCAGGTACACGGATATCTTTATATTAGAAAAAAACAGATATTGCAGTTACCTTAGCAGGATAATGACATCATCGGTTGCCTAAATATGTGCCATGTTTGTTTTCACTAACTAGACAAGTTAATGGCAGAGACGCAAAATTGTAGGCACTTTGATTGAGAAGGGCTGTTGATATCAATTTTTTGGTTCATTAGGTTTTTGTGTTTAATGTTGTCAGCCAACGAGATTTGTCTCACCCAATAATATAGGTTGCACAATAACAATCATGCGACTATTGGATTCCAGTGTGAACAATTAACTGGATGGAAACAAAACTCACACTCTTTTTTCGATTTGAGATATTATCTAAAGATTTTTTTACTAAAATGAAACAGTTAATAGCAGTTTTCAATTACACGTTTGAGCAAAAAGTACGCGTTTATCATCAAGAGCCTACATAGCTAGTTTGATCCTCCTACTACCGCGTTCTACTGGCTGTTTTGAATTACATTGCTGGATCTATTTTGATAGGTTAGGCATTTTTTATCAGCTCTGATCATATTACCTCACTTTTTTGTGGTTTTTTGAAGGTAACCAGTTGAGATGTGATAGGAAAAACCGCTTATAAATTTTACCATACAATTAAAACAAAATGATTTTTCTATTCTTCTAAGTTTTTTGACGTTTTTCTTTAGATGTTATGAACTTCTGCTCTTTTCAATTTTTATAGATAGTTGGCGACCTGTTGGTTCAGGATATCTAGTGATTAGACCAATAAAAACGGAAGTCAATATTCAATCACCTTTGTCTAGATTATCAACCGGAATTGGCGTCTCCTTGTAAACAAATCGAAAATTTCAATATAAATTTTGATCTCCAAGATCAGAAAAATCTTTACTCAGCTACGTTAGTTGAAAGTTAGAGCGTTTTTAATTTTCAAAACTAGTTGTTGAACTACCTACGTTTGAGCACTCGTTTTTGTGTCTAATGTGATTTTTTGAAGACACTAATTTGATGCATTCCTTTTGAAAATGCGCTCTGAACGATTTCTTGTGGGCTTTTTCAATTCAACCCTCTCTACTCTTTTTCAATCTCCGTCAGTTAAAGTCCTTTAGCCAACTAGCTAAAAGCAAAAGCCAGTCACTTGGCAATCCTTTGAGAGCCATTTGCTTGACTGCAGTCAACTGTTCCCTGCATTAAGCGCAGTTTGATAATTTGAAAACATTTGATTTTATGTTTCTCATGGCGTTCATTCTTGAAATTCAATTCAAAATGAAGTGTTTCAATTTTGAGTGCTTGACAAAACTTGTCCGAAAACTCTAACAACTCATTTTGATTTAAATCTATGGTGAAAAAGATTAGCGGTTTGCCATCGCATCTCAAGTGGTTACCTTCAAATTAACCACAAAAAAGTGAAGAATTCTGATCACAGCTGATAAATACTGCGTGATCAATCAAAAAATAGTCAGCTGCGGGAAGGTGTATGCCAAAAAATAAAAAGTGTGCCATATATCGCTAAAAGTTAGAACATGTTCACGGGGTGTACCACTCGAAAAAGTCACATAAAGCAGGCAAAAAATTCTGAGCAGGAATTCGACTGCGCTCAGGCGAATTACTCTCAAACGAGTGCCAAGCGATTGGTTCTCTTCGGTAGCTAATTGGGATAAAAAACCATAACTGATAGGGAAGAAATAAGAGCCATAAGAAGTTCCAAACAGCTGTGTAGTCTCATGATGATTAAAAAAGTCATTAAATTTTTCCTTTTACTAAAAAACTTTTCACATAAGGCCGGGTACAAATTTAAGCAAACATCTGACTGACGTCAGGCAAATTGCTCTCAAACGAGCGCCAAGCGGTTGGATTTTTCTTTTCTATCAGTTAAGGTCCTATGCCCCAACTAGCTAGAGGCAAAAACCAACCGCGTGCCACTCTTTGAGAGCCATTTGCCTGACGGTTGTCAATTATTTGCTCAAAGTTATAATCACAATTATCTGACATTTTTCGAGAAGTTTAGTAGCTGGAAGGAGCATTATAAAAAATGAAAACTTTTTAAATGGCGTTTTTCATGTCGTTCATTATTGAAATTCAATTCAAACTGAAGATTGAAATTACGAGTTTCAACTTTGGGTGCGTGACAAAACTTGTCAGAAAACTTGAAAAATCCTTTCGGTTTATTTCAATGGTAAAATTGATACGTTGTTTGACATCACATCTCAAGTGGTTACCTTCAAAAGTGAAGAAATCTAATTACAGCTGTTATACAATGCTTTGTCATCCAAAATAAGATCAACAAGATAATTCAAAACAGCCTGTAGAATGCAGGACAGTGCATGCCAAAAAATAAAAAGCGCGCCATATATCGCTGATAGTTAACAAATCATTTTGATTTGTTTCAATTGTGAAATTGATAAGTGGTTTGCCATCACATCTCAAGTGGCTACCTTCAAACTAACCACAAAAAGTGAAAAATTCTGATAACAGCTGGTAAATACTGCGTGATCAATCAAAACATATTCAGCAATGTAATTCAGAACGGCCAGTGGAATGCAGGACGGTGAATGCCAAAATATAAAAAATGGGTCATATATTGCTAATAGTTAGAACATGTGTGCGGGGTGTACCACTCAGAAAATGTCACGTAAGGCGGGAAAAAATCTGAGCAGGAATTCGACTGCGGTCAGGCGATTTACTCTTAAACGTGTGCCAAACGATTGGTTCTCTTCAGTAGCTAAATGGGATATAAGACCATAACTGATAGGGAAGAAAAAGGAGCAATAAGAAGTTCCAAACAGCTCTGTAGGCTCATAATGATTAAAAAAGTCATTAACATTGTCCTGTTAATAAAATACTTTTCACATAGGGTCTGGTATAAATTTAAGCAAACAACTGACTGACGTCAGGCAAATTGTTCTCAAACAAACGCCAAGTGGTTAGGTTTTTCTTCTCTATCAGTTAAGGTCCCATACCCCAACTAGCAAGAGGCGAAAACCAACCAATTGCCACTCTTTGAGAGCCATATGCCTGACGGTGGTCAATTGTTTGCTCAAAGGTATACCCATCATTCTGTATATATTATATACATATTATATATTATACCCGACATTTTTCAAAATTTTTAGTAGGTTGAAGGAGCAGTATAAACAAAGGAAAACTTTTGAGATGGTGTTTTTCATGCCGGTCATTATTGAAATTCAATTGAAAATAAAGATTGAAATTACGAGTTTCAACTTTGAGTGCGTTACAAAACTTGTCAGAAAACTTCATCAAAAAATCATTTCGGTTTATTTCAATGGTAAAATTGATAATTTGTTTAACATCACATCTCAAGTGGTTACCTTCAAAAGTGAAGATATCTGATCACAGCTGTTAAACAATGCTTTGTCATTCAAAATAAATTCAACAAGGTAATTCAAAACAGCTAGTAGAATGCAGGACGGTGCATTTCAAGAAACGAAAAGTGCGCCATATATCGCTGCTAGTTAGAACGTCTGTACGGATTGTAACACTCGGAAGGTATCACATAATTCCGGAAACAGTTCCGAGTTAACAACCGGTTGCCGTCAGGCGAATTACTCTCATACGAGTGCCCAGCGAGTGGCTCTTGTCATTAGCTAGTTGGGATATAAGACCTGAACTGACAGGGTCGGAAAAAATGTCCTAGAATTCCGAACAACTCTGTAGGCTCATGATTATTAAAACTGCCATTAAATTTTTTCTTTTACTAAAAAATTTTTCAAATAAGGCTGGGTATGATTTTAAGCAAGCAATTGACCAATCGTCAGGCGAATTGCTCTTAAATGAGTGCCAGGTGGTTATGTTTACACATAAAATTTTGTTTTATGTTTGCAGAGCAAGTTTTTGCTCATTTGCGTGATTAATTTGTTGGTCACAAATCACCTACCCCACTCAAAAATGACTTCCTCACCCTGACACTGAATTTTTTTACTTTGTTTCAAAAAGATAAGCTCAAATGATTGTCTGTCGCTTTAATTGGATGTTGTCTGAGAGCGGCAAACAGAAACTGCAATAATTGCATTAGGATGCTTATTGAAAATATAAAATCTCAGCAATCAATAAAAAATTTCTTTTCCAGATGAAACTGAATTTTCTTCTTGCTATCTTTCTGAGAGATTGTCCGTATATCTCAGCGTTGTTATAACGCTTATATCTTGGTTTTTTTCAAAAAGTTGATCTTGAAGTTACCTTAGCAGGATAATGACTTCATCGAGTGCCTACTTGCGTGACATGCTTCTGGTCAACAATTATACAACATATTGGGAGAGAATCAAAATTGTAGGCAGTTCGATTGTTGCTGACAACTTTTTTCCGCTAGGTTATTGTGTTGAATGTTGTCGCCCATCGAGACCGTACAGTCGATCAGTTGCATTTATTGGTTGCATCGCCTGATAATGGGGTTTTACAATAACAATCATGCAACCGTAAGATTCTAGATTGAAATTCGAAAAAACAACTAACAGATGAAAAAAGCGAACAATTTTTTTGCGAAATGGGATATTATCTGCAAATCTTATTAGTAAAAGGAAACAGTTAAAAACGTTTGAGCAAAAAAAATACAAGCGTTTATCATTATGAGTCTACAGAGCTGTTTGAAACTTCTTCTTGCGTGGATGAATTGAGTACTTGTCATAATTGGGCTATCAAAACGTTGTTTAAAATAAACATGTAATAAGAGGTTGTGATCCGGGTCAGAAACACTGAACCGAAAGTTTGTTTTTTAATACAATTCTTCGTGCTACGCGTTGACGTCTAATAGTTTTCGTTCTCAGAAACGGCATAGATAGTCAAAACTTTGGCATTGATTCAGGGAGCAGGTTTTTATGAGCGTTATTAATCTGCATAGGCTCAATTCATTGAAATGCTGAGAAAATATAAAATATTATGCGGGTTGTTTTGGGAAGTTTAGTCCCACTCACACCACCCCAACCCTCCCCCAAGCTCGCGCTCCCTTTTAATTCGGCCGCTTTCTTCTTTTTCTTCTCTATCAGTTAAGGTCCTATACCCCAACTAGCTATTAGCGAAAACCAACCTCTTGTCGATTGTTTTAGAGTAATTCAATGGACTTTAGTCAATTGTCTGCTCAAAAAATTATACCGAGCATTATGTGGCGTCTGATTATGAGGGAATCGCGAATTTCAATTTGAATTTTAATCATGAAGATCAAATAAATCTTTACTCAGCTATCAGTAGGTTCTAGTGCTTTAAAAAAATCGAAGCCTATCGTCTTTTGCTACAACCATAATAGTGGTTAAAAATTTAACTGCGGCCAATTTGTCATCTATGTTTATATATTGCTTTTTAGTTCAAAATTAGTGCGTGTTTTTTTCAAAAATAGTCGTTGAAATATGGAGGTTTATGCCCCTTTTACTGGAATGTAATATGGTTTCTTTAAAAACAGCAATTTGATTCCTTCCTGTTAGTTTTTTTTGGTGAAATAGTTTGAGTCTTTGTTCTCAAAAAGTACGTAGACAGGCAAATTCAGAGCATTAAGTCCTGGAGCAGCTGTCTAGATTTTCAATCAGAATTGGCGTCTCCTTGTGAACAAATCGCAAATTTTAATATAAATTTTGATCTCCAAGATTAGAAAAATCTTTACTCAGATGCCTAAACATTTTAGGGCTCGTTAGTTGAAAATTAGAGCGTGTTTATTTTTCAAAATTAGTGTATGAAATACGGACGTTTGAGCACTCAAATTTGTGTTTAATGTGACAATTACGTGATGCATTCCTTTTGTAGATGCGCTTTGAAAGAGTCCTTGTGAGTTCTATCAATTCAACCCTCTCTTCTCTAACAGTTATGGTTCTTTACCGCAACTAGCTAAAAGCGAAAGCCAGCATCTTGGCACTCCTTTGAGAGCCGCTTGCCTGACTGCAGTTGATTGTTCCCGCATTATGCGACATTTTGTTAGAAATTTAGTAGGAAGGTAGAGCAATTTAGAAACTTGAGATTGTGTTTTTCATGACGTTTACTGAAATTTAATTAAAAATGAAGACTGAAATTACAAAATTCAACACCATACAAAAATACTCATACAAAACATTAAAAAATAATTTTGACTTAGTACTATGGTGAAAGTGATTAGCGGTTTGCCATCATATCTCAAGTGGTTATCTTAAAAATAATCACAAAAAAAGTGAAAAAATCTGATCACAGCTAGTAAATAATGACTGATCAATCGAAATAAATTTAGCAATGTAATTCAACAACAGCCAGTAAAATGCAGGACGAAGCATGCCAAAAAATAAAAAACGCGCCATTAAAAAGCGCGCCATTAAAAAGCACGCCATTAAAAAATTGGAAGGGTTCCGAAAACGACTCGAAGTGGTATCACCCGAAAGATCTGACTTTTCAAATAGTGCTGACATTTATAGTGACAGTTTTAGCTGACAGTTATAGTGACAGTTATAGTTTGCTGATGTGTAGTTGTGTACCACTCAGAAGATATCCTATAATGCCGGTATAAATTCTGAGCAGACAATCGATTGCCGTTAGGAAAAATACTCTCAAACGAGTGCCGAGCAAGTGGTTCTCGTCAATAGCTAGTAGGGATATAAGATCTGAACTGATAGGGAAGGAAACAGAGTCATAAAAATTTCCAAACAGCTCTGTACGCTCATGATGATTAAAACTGTCATTATCTTTTTCCTTCTTCTAATATTCTTTTCACCTAAGGCCGGGTAGAATTTTGAGCAAACAGTTGACTGCCATCAGGCGAATGGCTCTCAAACGTGTGCCAAGTGGTTACGTTTTCAAATAAATTTTTTAGTTTTCTCTCCATTGACACCTTCTGTAGGGATATTTAAGCTATTTGAAAAGTCTGATCTTTCGGGTGATCCCACTTCGAGTCGTTTTCGGAACCCTTCCGATTACATTTTTGTTAATATAAGGTTGTACATTTTTATGATTCTCGTCGCCAAATTGAAACAATGATTTTGGTAAAGCCGGAACGTTGTTTTTCACTCTAAGCAAAGCGAGCTTTTTGTTCATTCCCGTGATTAAGTTGTTGGTCAGAAAAGACTTACCTAACTCACAAAAATGGTTTCCTCCCGCTGACATTGAATTTTTTTTTCGTTATCTCAAAAAGATAAGGTCAAGTGTTTTTATGTCGATATAATTGCAAATCATTGGAGAGCAGCAAATAGAAGCTACAATAATTTCATTAAAATTCTCAATAAAAATGTAAGATCTCAGCAATCAATAAAAAATTTTTTTTCAATTTTATTTGGTCTGTGTCGTTTGCTATCTTTCTGAGACTGCATTATGATCTTCTCTTTTGATCTTCTTTTTTTGATATTCTCTTCGCGTGATTAATTTGTTGGTCAGAAATGACTTACTTCACTCACAAAAAAGATTTCCTCCCTTTGACATTGAATTTTTTTTTACTTTATTTCAAAAAGATAAGCTCAAGTATTTTTCATGTCGCTCCAATTGCAAATCATCTGAGAGCGGCAAATAGAAGCTACAATAATTTCATTAGGATTCTTAATAAAAATGTAAGATCTAAGCAATCAAAAAAATTTCTTTTCATTTTTATTTGGTCTGTGTTTTTTGCTATCTTTCTGAGACTGCATATCTACCAAGCAATTGCGGCTACATTCTGGCAATCTGGCCACTATATTTTTTGTCTTTTTTTCTCTAGCATGGGTTTTTTTTAGCTAACAGCTCCAGCTCAGAGTTGTCAATCAGGCGGATTTTTTTCGTATTGAGGAGGAGTAATGTTTCGTAAATCCATACTATGTTTCTCCGTAATTTTTCAGTCCTCAAACTGAGACTTTTCCGTTGTTCTCAGCGGTGTTATTAAGCATATATCGTCGTTTTTGAGAAAATTGATAACGCAGTAACCTTAGCAGGATAATGACTTCATCAGATGCCTACTTGCGTACCATGTTTATGTTCACCAATTATTCAACCTAAAGACAGAGAACCCAGATTTTAGGCATTTCGATTATTGCTGAGAACTTTTGTCTAGTTTCTTGTGTTGAGTGTTGTTGCCCAACCAGAGCGGACAGTCGATCAATTGCGTTAATTCGCTGTCTCATCTAATGATGGGGGTTTACAATTACAACCATGCAACCGTGGGAATCTAGTTTGAAATTCAAAATCACAACCAACTGATGAAAAAAGCGAACAATTTTGTTGCGCATTGTGATATTATCTGAAAATCTTATTAGTAAAAGGAAACAGTTAATAACATTTTAATAGATTTACACTTTTGAGCAAAAAATATACGCGTTTTTTATGAGTTTACAGAGCTGTTTGACACTTATTATGCTTGCGTGTGTGATTTGCATTCCTGTCACAAATGGGCTTTCAAAAGATTTTTAAAGTAATCATAGAATAAGAACTGGTGATCCTGTTCAGAAATGCAGAACCAAAGGTTTGTTTTTTAATGCAATTCTTCGTAGAACGCGTTGTCATCTGATAGGTTTTTTCTGGGTTTTGCAATATCAATCGTGTGATAATAGGATTTCATTGTGATATTCGAAAGATCAATTCACGGGACTGAAAAGAAACCAACAATTTTGTTTCGAAATGGGATATTATCTGAAGAACTTTTAGTTATAGGAAGCAAATAATAACAGGTTTTCAAACAAAATTACACGCAGAAAAATTGTACGAATCTATAATCCTGAGCCTACAGAGCTAATTGGAAGCTCTTATGCTATCTTGGGAGTAATGAATACCAGTGTTTCCAATAATTGTGCTGTCAAAAGGTTGTATATCGCGTACATATGTTTAATACTCAGCGATATATAGCGTTCATTTTCTTCTTTGGGATACATAGTGTTGTATTCTACTGGCCGTTTCGAATTACACAGCTGGATCTATTTTGAGCGATCAAGCATGACTTACCAGCTGTTTCCAGATTACTTTCATTTTTTGTGTTTATTTTGAAGGTCACCAGTTGGGATATTGTAGCAAAACGCTTATCGATTTCACCATTTAATTAAATTGAAATGGTTCTTCTGACTAGTTTTAGCAGGCATTCGATACATTTTTCATAGTTTCATGCTTCATTTTGAGCTGGTTTTCAGTGAATGGCGTTAACAGTTATTTTGAATATTTTACCGTAGAAATTATCTTCTCTTTCTTTTTTCAATTTTAATAGACGTGGCTACCTGTTGCTTGAAGATATCCAGTGATAGTCAACATTACATCAATCGAAGCGAAAGTCTGCTCAGTCACCTTTGTCAAGAATATTAATTGAATTTCGGGTCTGCTTCTGAACACATCTCGATTTGATTTTTAATTTAAATTTCAATCCTGAAGATCAAATAAAAATTTATTCAGCTTTAAAGAGTATTTAAGCTTTATAGATTTTCCAAGCTTATCGTCTCTCAGTACAACCAAAATTGTGGTCAAAAATGTAACTGCCAGCGATTAGGCAGCTATGTTTTTATGTTGCTTTGTAGTTCAAAATTATTGTGTGTTTATTTTTCAAAAAAAGTTGTTGAAAAAGGAACGTTTAAGCACCTGTACTTGCAATTAATGTGGTTTTTTAAAACAGTATTTTGATATTTTCCTGATAATGCTTTCTTGAGGGTTCGACTTTTCGTTCTCAAAAACGACATGTACAGACAAATTGATGGCAGAGCGAGTTTGTACATTTTTATGATCCTCGTCGTAAAATTGAAGCAATGATGTTGGTAACGCCGGAACGTTGTTTTTCACTCTAAGCAGAGCCTTTTTTTGTTAATTCGCGTGATAAAGTTGTTGGTAAGAAAGAAATGACTTACCTCACTCACAAAAATGATTTCCTACCTTTGACATTGAATTTTTTTAACTTTATTTCAAAAAGATAAGCTCAAGTTTTTTTTCATGTCGCTCTAATTGCAATTCATTTGAGAGCGGCAAATAGAAGCTACAATAAATTCATTAATATTCTTTATAAAAATGTAAGATCTAAGCAATCAAAAAAATGTTCTTTTCATTTTTATTTGGTCTGTGTTGTATGCTATCTTTCTGAGACTGCATATCCACAAAGCAATTGCGGTTATATTCTGGCAATCTGGCCACTATATATTTTGTCCTTATTTCTCTAGCACGGGTTTTTTTAGCTAACAGCTCCAGCTCAGAGTTGTCAATAAGGTGGGTTTTTTCGTATTGAGGAGGTTTTATGTTTCGTAAATCCATACTATGGTTCTCCGTTATTTTTCAGACTTCAAACTGAGCATTTTCAGTTTTTCTCAGCTGTGTTATTACGCATATATCGTCGTTTTTGAGAAAATTGATATCGCAGTAACATTAGCAGGATAATGACTTCATCAGATGCTTACTTGCGTGCCACGTTTATGTTCTCCAATTATTCAACTTAACGACAGAGAACTCAGATTTTAGACATTTCGATTATTGAGAAAACTGTCTAAGTTCTTGTGTTAAGTTTTGTCGCCCAACCAGAGCGGACAGTTGATCAATTGCGTTAATTCGCTTTCTCATCTAATGATGGGGGGTTTACAATAATAATCGTGCAACCGTGGGATTCTATTTTGAAATTCAAAATCACAACTAACAGATGAAAAAAACGAACAATTTTGTTGCGAATTGAGATATTATCTAAAAATATTATTAGTAAAAGGAAACAGTGAATAACAGTTTTAATAGATTTAAACTTTTAAGCAAAAAAATGTACGCGTTTATTAATATGACTTTACAGAGCTGTTTGAAATTTATTACGCTTGCGTGGGTGAATTGAACACCTGTCACAAATGGGCTTTCAAAACGTTGTTTAAAATAATCATAGAATAAGAAGTTGTGATCCTGGTCAGAAACTCAGAACAAAAGGTTTGTTTTTTAATGCAATTCTTCAAGGAACGCGTTGTCATCTGACAGTTTTTATCTGCAGTTTACAATAGCAATCGTGCGATAAAATGACTCCAGTGTGAATTTCGGTAGACCACGGGATGGGAAAAAACGAACAATTTTGTTGCGAATTGGGATATTATCTGAAGATCTTTTAGTTATAGGGAGCAAATAATAACAGTTTTTTTAAACAAAATTACACGCAACAAAATTGTACGCTTCTATTACCATACGCCTACAGAGATAATTGGAACGTCTTATGCTGGCGTGAGCTCTTATGTTCTTATGCTCTTACGTGGGCTGTCAAAAGGTTGTGTATCACGTACATATGTTTAATTATCAGCAATATATAGCGAGCATTTTTTTCTTTGGGATACACCGTGTTGCATTCTACTGGCCGTTTTGAATTACATTACTGGATCTATTTTGAATTATCAAGCATGATTTACCAGCTGTTTTCAGATTACTTTTATTTTTTGTGGTTATTTTGAAGGTCACCAGTTGGCATATTGTGGCAAATCACTTATCGATTTCACCATTGAATTAAATTGAAATGGCATTTCTGAATTGTTTTGGCCAGGCATTCAATACATTTTTTGTAGTTTCATGATTCATTTTGAACTGGTTTCAATGAATGGCGTTAAAAGCGAATTAGAACATTTTAGCATAGAATTTATGATCTTCCCTTTTTTCAGTTTTAATTGACAGTTGGCGACCTGTTGGTTAAGGATATCCAATGATAGTCAGCATTACACCAATCGAAGCGTAAATCTATTCAGTCACCTTTGCCAGGAATATTAATTAGAATTCGCGTCTGCTTCTGAACGGATCTCGAATTTCAATTTAAGTATCAATCCTGAAGATCAGATTAATATTTATTCAGCTTTTAAAGAGATTTTAAAATCAATCGAAGGCAGTCGATTGTTCGCTCAGAATTTTACCCTGCAATATGTGACGGGTTTTTTGGCACGTTTTTTATGCTAACAGCTCCTGCTCAGGGTTGTCAATCAGGTGGGTTTTTTCGTATTGAGGAGGAGTGATGTTGTGGTTAATTTTTGTGGTTATTTTGAAGGTCATCAGTTGGCATATTGTGGCAAATCACTTATCAATTTCACCATTGAATTAAATTGAAATGGCATTTCTGACTTGTTTTGGCCAGGCATTCAATACATTTTTTGTTGTTTCATGATTCATTTTGAACTGGTTTCAATGAATGGCGTTAAAAGCAATTTAGAACATTTTAGCATAGAAGTTATGATCTTCTCTTTTTTCAGTTTTAATTGACAGTTGGCGACCTGTTGGTTAAGGATATCCAATGATAATCAGCATTACACCAATCGAAGCGGAAAATCTATTCAGTCACCTTTGCCAAGAACATTAACTGGAATTCGCGTCTGCTTCTGAACAGATCTCGAATTTCAGTTTAAGTATCAATCCTGAAGATCAGATTAATATTTATTCAGCTTTTAAAGAGTTTTTAAAATCAATCAACGGCAGTCGATTGTTCGCTCAGTATTTTACCCTGCATTATGTGACGGGTTTTTTAGCACGTTTTTTATGCTAACAGCTCCTGCTCAGAGTTGTCAATCAGGTGAGTTTTTTCGAATTGAGGAGGAGTGATGTTTCGTAAATCCATATTATGGTTCTCCGTAATTTTTCAGTCTTCAAACTGAGCATTTTCCGTTGTTCTCAGCGGTGTTATTGCGCATATATCGTCGTTTTTGAGAAAATTGATATCGCAGTAACCTTAGCAGGAAAATGACTTCATCGGATGCCTACTTGCTTGCCATGTTTATGTTCACCAATTATTCAACTTAAAGACAGAGAAGCCAGATTTCAGGTATTTCGATTATTGCTGAGAACTTTTGTCTAAGTTCTGGTGTTGAGCGCTGTCGCCCAACCAGAACGGACAGTTGATCAATTGCGTTAATTCGCTGTCTCAACTAATGATGGGGGGTTTACAATAAAAATCGTGCATTCAAAATCACAACTAACAGTTGGAAAAAGCAAAAAAATTTGTTGCGAGTTTGGATATTATCTAATAATCTTATTAGTAAAAGGAAACAGTTTATAACAGTTTTAATAGATTTAAACCTTTGAGCAAAAAAATATACGCGTTTATTATTATGACTTTACAGAGCTGTTTGAAATTTATTATGCTTGCGTGGGTGAATTGAACACCTGTCACAAATGGTCTTTCAAAACGTTGTTTAAAATAATCATAGAATAAGAAGTTGTGATCCTGGTCAGAAACTCAGAACAAAAGGTTTGTTTTTTAATGCAATTCTTCAAGGAACGCGTTGTCATCTGACAGTTTTTATCTGCAGTTTACAATAGCAATCGCGCGATAAAATGACTCCAGTGTGAATTTCGGTAGACCACGGGATGGGAAAAAACGAACAATTTTGTTGCGAATTGGGACATTATCTGAAGATCTTTTAGTTATAGGAAGCAAATAATAACAGTTTTTTTAAACAAAATTACACGCAAAAAAATTTTACGCATCTATCATCATACGCCTACAAGGCCAATTGGAACGTCTTATGCTTGCAGCTTGCATGGGCTCTTATGCTCTTATGCTCTTATGTGGGCTGTCAAAAGGTTGTATATCGCGTACATATGTTTAATTATCAGCAATATATAGCGTGCATTTTATTCTTTGGGATACACCGTGTTGCATTCCACTGGCCGTTTCGAATTACCATGCTGGATCTATTTTGAGTGATCAAGCATGATTTACCAGCTGTTTTCAGATTGCTTTTAATAATTGTGGTTAATTTGAAGTTCACCAGTTGGCATATTGTAGCAAACCACTTATCAATTTCACCATTGAATTAAATTGAAATGGCATTTCTGGCTTGTTTTGCCAGGCATTTAAAACTTTTTTTGTAGTTTCATGATTCATTTTGAACTGGTTTTAATGAATGGCGTTAAAAGCGATTGAGAACATTTTAGCATAGAAGTTATGATCTTCTCTTTTTTCAGTTTTAATTGACAGTTGGCGACCTGTTGGTTAAGGATATCCAATGATAGTCAGCATTACACCAATCGAAGCGTAAATCTATTCAGTCACCTTTGCCAGGAATATTAATTAGAATTCGCGTCTGCTTCTGAACAGATCTCGAATTTCAATTTAGGTATCAATCCTGAAGATCAGATAAATATTTATTCAGCTTTTAAAGAGTTTTTAAGATTTTCCAAGCTTATCGTCTGTCAGTACAACCATTATGGTGGTCAAAGATTTAACTGCCAGCAATTTGGCAACTATGTTTTTAAATTGCTTTTTAGTTCAAATTAGTGTGAGTTTGTTTTTCAAAAATAGTTGTTGAACAGTGGACGTTTAAGCACCTGTACTTTCAATTAATATGGTTTTTTAAAACAATATTTTGATGCTTTCCTGATAATTGTTTCTTCGTGAGAGGGTTCGACTTTTCGTTCTCAACAACGAAATGTGCAGGCAAATTGATGGCAATTAGTCATGGAGCAGCTGTGTTGGAGCGTTAATGTTCTCTAAAAGTTCAATTCACTGAAATTGCCAAGAAGAAATTGTATGCGAGCTGTTTTTGGCGGCTTGGTGCCCTCAAATCACCGCAGCCCACCTCCTCCCCCTCAGGTTCCCTCTCAATTCAACGTTTTCTACTGCATCTCCTTCTCTATCAGGTAAGGTCCTTTACCCCAACTAGCTGAAGACAAAAGCAAACCACTTGGCGCTCTTTTGAGAGCCGTTCAGTTGACGGTAGTCGATTGTTCGCTCAGAATTTTACCCTGCACTATGTGACGGTTTTTTAGCACGTTTTTTATGCTAACAGCTCCAGCTCAGAGTTGTCAATCAGGTGGGTTTCTTCGTATTGAGGAGGAGTGATGTTTCGTAAATCCACACTATGGTTCTCCGTAATTTTTCAGTCCTCAAACTGAGCATTTTCCGTTGTTCTCAGCGGTGTTAATGCGCATATATCGTCGTTTTTGAGAAAATTGATATCGCAGTAACCTTGGCAGGATAATGACTTCATCAGATGCCTACTTGCGTGCCATGTTTATGTTCACCAATTATTCAACTTAAAGACAGAGAAGCCAGATTTCAGGTATTTCGATTATTGCTGAGAACTTTTGTCTAAGTTCTGGTGTTGAGCGCTGTCGCCCAACCAGAACGGACAGTTGATCAATTGCGTTAATTCGCTGTCTCATCTAATGATGGGGTGTCTTTACAAACAATATCAATCGTGCAACCGTGGGATTCTGCTTTGAAATTCAAAATCACAACTAACAGATGAAAAAAGCGAACAATTTTGTTGCGAATTGGGATATTATATAAAAATCTTATTAGTAAAAGGAAACAGTTAATATCAGTTTTAATAGAATTAAACTTTTGAACAAAAAAAATATACGCGTTGTTATTATGAGTTTACAGAGCTGTTTTAAACTTATTATGCTTGCATGGGTGAATTGAATACCTGTCACAAATGGGCTTTCAAAACGTTGCTTAAAATAATAATAGAATAAGAAGTCGTGATCCTGGTCAGAAACAAAGAACCAAAGGTTTGTTTTTTAATGCCATTCTTCAAGGAACATGTTGTCATCTGATAGGTTTTATCTGGGGTTAGCAATAGAAATCGTGCGATAAAATGATTCCAGTGTGAAATTCGATAGAACACGGGATGGAAAACAACGAACAATTTTGTTGCTAATTAAGATAATATCTGAAGATCTTTTAGATATAGGAAGCAAAAAATAACAGTTTTTTTAAACATAATTAAACGCAAAAAAATTTTACGCATCTATCATCATACGCCTATAGAATTATTTGGAAGTTCTTATGCTTGCGTGGGCTCTTATGCTCTTATGCTCTTATGTCGGCTGTCATAAGGGCGTATATCGCGTACATATGTTTAATTATCAGCAATATATAGCGTGCAATTTCTTATTTGGGATACATCGTGTTGCATTGTACTGGCCGTTTTGAATTACTTTGCTGGATCTATTTGGAGTGATCAAACATGATTTACCAGCTGTTTTCGGATTACTTTTTTGTGGTTAATTTGAAGGTCACCAGTTGGCATATTGTAGCAAACCACTTATCAATTTCACCATTGAACTAAATTGAAATGGCATTTCTGACTTGTTTTGCCACGCATTCAATACATTTTTCGTAGTTTCATGATTCATTTTGAACTGCTTTTAAATGAATGGCGTTAAAAGTGATTTAGAATATTTTAGCATAGAAGTTATGATCTTCTCTTTTTTCAGGTTTAATTGACAGTTGGCGACCTGTTGCTTAAGGATATCCAATGACAGTCAGCATTACTCCAATCGAAGCGGAAGTCTATTCAACCACCTTTGCCAGGAATATTAATTAGAATTCGCGTCTGCTTCTGAACAGATCTCGAATTTCAATTTAAGTATCAATCCTGAAGATCAGATAAATATTTATTCAGCTTTTAAAGAGTTTTTAAGATTTTCCAAGCTTATCGTTTGTCAGTACAACCATTATGGTGGTCAAAGATTTAACTGCCATCATTTTGGCAACTGTTTTTAAATTGCTTTTTAATTCAAATTAGTGTTAGTTTATTTTTCAAAAATAGTTGTTGAGCAGTGGACGTTTAAGCACCTGTACTTTCAATTAATATGGTTTTTTAAAACAGTTTTTTGATGCTTTCTTGATAATTGTTTCTTCGTGAGAGGGTTCGACTTTTCGTTCTCAACAACGAAATGTGCAAGCAAATTGATGGCAATAAGTCATGGAGCAGCTGTCTTGGAGCGTTAAGGTTCTCTAAAAGTTCAATTCACTGAAATTGCCAAGAAAAAATTGTATGCGAGCTGTTTTTGGCGGCTTAGAGCCCTCAAATCACCGCCGCCCACCTCCTCCCCCTCAGGCTCCCTCTCAATTCAACCTTTTCTACTCCATTTCCTTCTCTATCAGGTAAGATCCTTTACCCCAACCAGCTGAAGACAAAAGCAAACCGCTTGGCGCTCTTTTGAGAGCCGTTCAGTTCACGGCAGTCGATTGTTCGCTCAAAATTTTACCCTGCATTATGTGACATTTTTCCAGAAAACTAGTAGTTGGAAAGAGCAGTTTGAAAATTTAAAAATCTTTGAGAATGTGTTTTTCATGACGTTCATTCAAATTCAATTCAAAATGAAGACTAATCTTAAGAGTTTCAACTCTAAATGCGTGACAAAACTGGTCAGAAAAGTTTTGTGAATTAACCACAAAAACGTGAAGCAATTTGATCACAATGTCAGGTAATGCTTGATCAATCAAAATAAATTCAGTAATGTAACTCAACACAGCCAGTAGAATGCAGGACGGTGCATGCTAAACAATAAAATCGCGCGCCATATATCACTGATAGTTGATGGCATTCAGGCGAATTAATCTCAAACGACAGCCGAATGATTGGTTCTCGTCAGTACTTAGTTGGGATAAAAGATTATTAGTTTCAAATAGCTCTGTAGTTTTATGATGATTGAAACTGTCATTAAGTTTTCCCTTTACTAAAATACATTTCACATAAATTCGGGTATAATTTTAAGCAAACAATTGAATGCCGTCAGGTTATTTCCTTCCGAACGAGTGCCAAGTGGTTAGATTTTCATATAAATTTTTTGTTTCTCTTCATTGATACGTTCTGTAGAGATATCTTAGCTATTTGCAAAGCCAGATCTTCCGGTTGATACCACTTAGAATTGTTTTTGGAACCCTTCTAATTAACTTTTTTAAGACGTCTTCGTACATTTTTATGACCCTCGTAGCCAAATTGAAGCAATATTTTTTATTCTTTTTTGTTCATTCGCGTTGTAGGTATAAAGTTGTAGGTCACAAATGACTTATCTCACTCTCAAAAATAACTTCCACGCTGACATTGAATTTTGATTGATTAATTTCTAATAGATAAGCTTAAGTGATTGTGTGTCGCTCTAATTGAATGTTGTTTTAGAGCGGCGATTAGAAGCTGCAATAATTTTTTTAAGTCCTTAAATAAAAATGTAACACCTCAGCGATCAATAAAAGTTTCTTTTCAATTTTCCGTTTTTGATCAGCTTCTCTTGCTATTTTTCTGTTGATCCAAAAAAATGTTGCGGCTATATTCTGGCAATTTGGCGACTTTTTTTGTCGTTTGTCCCAAGCAGAGGTCTTTTTAGCTAACAGTTCCAGCTCAGAGATGTTAATCAGTTGGCTTCTTCTTATTGAGGAGGACTGATGTTCCGCAAATCCATTTTCTGGTTGCTCGTAATTGTTCAGTCTTCAAGCTGAGTATTTGACGTATTTCTCAGCGTTTTTAGTACCCATATATCGTGGTTTAAGAAAACGCTGATATTGCAGTTACCTTAGCAGGATAATGACGTCTTCGGGTGCCTACTTTCGTGCCATGCTTATGTTCACCAATTATACAACTTAATGGCAGAGAAGCAAAATTTTAGGCACTCCGATTGTGTCGGGTTGTTGCTGAGAACTTTGTTCGCTAGGTTATTGTGTTGAATGTTGTCGCCCAAGGAGAGCGGACAGTCGGTCAATTGCTTTAACTCGTTGTCTCACTCAACGGTGGGATTCTAGTGTGAAATTCGAACTAACAATTAAGGGATGAAAAAAAAAACAAACCGTTTTTTTGTGAACTTGGATATTATCAAAAAATCTTTTTGGTAAAAAGAAATAGTTAATAACAATTTTAGGAATATTACACTTTTATACGAGTTTATTATGAGCCTACAGAGCTGTTTGAAACTTCATGCTTGCGTGGATGTATTGAATACCTGTCAGAATTGAGCTGTCAGAACTTAGGTTAAAGTAATCATAGAACAAAATGTTGTGATCCTGATCACACACACAGCACCGTATGTTTATTTTTAATGCAATTCTTCGTGGTACGGGTTGTCGTCTGATAGATTTAGACGGTGTGGTAGTCTTAGACGCTTAACTTTTCCTTCTCAAAACGGCATAGATAGTAAAACCGTGGGCATTAAGTCAATGAGTAGCTTTCTTAGAGCGTTACAAATCTGTATGTGCTCAAACCTCTGAAGCTGCTGAGAAAACATAAAATATTGTGCGGGCTGTTTTGGGCGGTCTAGACTCCCTCACATCACACCTCTCCTCCGCATAGCTCAGGCTCCCATTCAATTTTCCCACTTTTTTATTTTCCTTTTCTATTAGTTAAGGTGCTGTACCAATTAGCTAATGGCGAAAACCAACCGCTTGTCAATCCTTTTGAGGGTAATTCAATAAACTTCAGTCCACTGTTTGCTCAAATTTGTGTCAATTTGAATTTTAATCATAAGATCAGATAATTCTTTACTCAGCTATCAATACGTTCAATACTCAGCTATCTATATGAGAGTAATTCACTAAGAGTGTTATGAAAATTTTAGAAACATCTAAGAGTTGTTTTAATGCCGTTCATTGAAAATCAATTCAAAATGAATCCAGAAGGTACAAGTTTCAACTTTGAAAGCCCAGTAAATCCCGTTTCATTTATCTATTGTAACATCGATGTGTTTGCTATCACATCTCAACTGGTTACCTTTGAATTAATCAGAAAAAAAAGTTAATCACAGCTGGTAGGTAATGTTCGATCTACAAAAAT
>NC_134470.1:39951805-39997062 GCF_964194025.1 Convolutriloba macropyga | reverse complement strand
TTTCCATACTGCTCCTTATACTTAATGATGTTGTGGCGTGAATTTTTTTAATTCTAGGTAAAGTGAGAGAACGGTGCACGAACAAAAATTCCATTTCCCGGGAGTGGTTTTTTGCGAGTGGATTTCTCGCGAGTGGTTCAGAATTTCTGCAACAAAGGGGAGAGAAAAGATGTGTTGCTTAATTCAGCATAGCAGTTTTCCATTGATGAGCCTCTGTTTGTGTTCATTCAGAAGACTCTGAACTGTTTCTATGTGAAGAAACTTGAACATTGTCCAGATCTCAACCTATACAAACAAACGTTGCGACTGTGACATTTCAACCTGCAAACGCCAATAATAATAAATATCCATACGTGCGTTATCCGTAAATACAGTAAATATTAAACGGTATTGATTTTGATAAAGCTCACAAGGACCCTTTCAAAGCTCGTACACAAGAGAAAAGCATCAAATTATTGTCTTTAAAAAAAGACATTAGACACAAATACAAGTGCTCAAACGTCCATTATTCAACAACTATTTTAGAAAAATAAACACGCATTAACTTTCAACCACAAAGCAACATAAAAACATAGGTGACATATTGACGAAAAATAGTGACAAAAATCTTTGGCTACCATTATGGTTGTGGCAAAAGACTTTTTTTTCACAGCTTTAAAACAAATTGATAGCTGAGTAAAACTTTATCTGAGATTGGAGATCAATAATTAAACTTAAATTCGCGATTTGTTCACAAGCAGACGTCAATGCCGATGAATGATCTAGACAATTGTGATGGAACTCCACATCTATTCGTCTAATGTTAGTTGCTACTGGATTTCCTTAACCAACAGGTGGCCCACTGTCTATTGAAATAAAACTGGGAGAAGATCATAATTTCTATGGTAAAAAACTCGAAATCACTACAATGCCATTCAGTTCAAAATGAAGCATCAAATTGCGAAAGGTGTTATGAAATTGAAAAGTGGATTTTTATCAACTGGTCACCTTCAAATTACCACATAAAAAATCAATCTGATCACAGCTGGTAAGTAATGCTTAATCTGTCCAAATAGAAAATGAAATGTAGTTCAAAACAGCCAGTAGAATGCAGGACGATGTATGCCAGAGAAGGAAATGCGTGCTATTTATAGCTGCTAATTAGAACATGTGAATGCAATATAAAAAGTTTTGACAGCCCCATTATTGTAAGGACAGTTATTCAAGTCGATCTTGCAAATATAAGAGGTTCCAAATAGCTCTGTAGGCTCATTATAATTAAAACTTGTCACTAAGTTTCTCCGTTTTACTATAATACCTTTCCCATATTGCCAGTTATAATTTTGAAAAAAACAACCGACAGCCGTCAGGCGAATTGCGCTCAAACAAGTGCCAAGCGGTTAAGCTTTTATATAAGTTTTTGTAACCTCTACATTGATCCATTTTGTAGGGATATATTAGCTATTTGAAAAGCCGATTCTTTCGGGTGATACAAACTCGAATTAAGATAGATTTGTTAGTAAATTAGTAGATTTTTTGACGTCAAATACGAGCGATAGTTTGACCACACCAAAACAGTAAATGGAGCGAAACAGCGGTTGGAGATGTGGCGTGAATTTTTTTATTCAGGTTTTGACGTAAAGTGCAAAAACGTTGTAAAAACGGAAGTTGGATTTCTTGCGTGTGGGTGTTTTTTTCACATGTGGCAGTTTGACATTCATTTTTTCTATATGCGGTAGAAGTTTTCATAAAAAAACAGTATATATGGCAACGTTAGTTTGGCAATTCGTGCACTGGTCAACTCTTTTGAAATAAAAAATTATACACATACTAATAAGGTTTTTTTTTCTTTTTGTGTTTTTTTCCTTTTTCGTTTTTTGGTTGCAGTTCGTAGAAAAATTGTTTTTGTGCTCAATGTGCAGTGAATTAATTTCGTGTATATAAAAACTGATTTATTTTACGAAAATTAATCTTTGAATTTTAAAATTTTTTTAAATACCTGAAATCTGTAATTTTTATTTTCCTATTAAGACAGAAGGATGACTGTGAAATGTTTTTAAGCCATGATTGCTAAATAAATGTATATGTAATTATTCGGTCGAAAATGTGGAGTGTATTTGAAACATTCTGTTAAGGTCAATGCCGCTTGTGAAAACTAAGTTTTTATGCATTTTTGCTCAGATTTATACTGTTTTTTTTAAATTTATTTAATAAATTTTCTCTGTTTAATGGTTTCTCTAAGCCAGACAGTCTATTTTTGGTCTAGTTTTTTTGGTAGTCAAGGAAAAATATTTGAATTTTATTTCAGGACTTGTCTTTTTTTAAAAAATCTGTTCACAAATTTTTATGAATTTTGAGTCAAATTAAAGCTATGATTTTCATCAATTCGATACAGGAAGGGAAGCAAAAAAGCGAGTGGCTTTGCGGCGTGAAATTTTGTTGCTCTAAATGGAAAGTAGGGTCAGAAACAACAAAAATTGAACAAAAATGTGCTTTCTTTCTTGTGATTTTTTGTTCATATGCTGTACTTTGACAATTATTTTAATTGCTGTCAAATGAAGTTTGTAGCAATTATCTTACTCTTGTTGGTCTTTATTTATGCGTAAGTTTTTATTAATAGGGTTAAGTAGAGTGATGAAGTTTTCTCCGAACAAAAATTTCTTTTCTCGCTAATGTTTTTTATTAACAATCGGCATTTTTGTTTTTTTTTCTTCAATTTTTCTATAGGATTTTATTCAATTCTAGTTAAAATGATAAAATGGTGCACGAACAAAAAATTTATTTCCTGCGAGTTGTTTTTTGCGAGTGGATTTCTCGCGAGTAGTTCAGAATTTGTAAAATAAAGGGGAGAGAAAAGATGTGTTGCTTAAAACACCATAACAGTTTTCCATTGATGAGCCCCTGTTTGTGTTCATTCATAAGACTCTGAACTGTTTCCATGTGAAAAAACTCGAACATTGTCCTGATCGCATCCTATGAAAACAAACCTTGCAATTGTGACATTTCAACATGCAAACGCCAAGAATAATAAATATCCAAACGCACGTTATCCGTAAATACAATAAATAATAAATGGTATTGCTTTTGATAAAGCTCACAATGACCCATTCAAAGCTCGTACACAAAAAAAACATCGAATTATTGTCTTAAAAAGTCTTAAAAAAGACATTAGACACAAATACAACTGCTCAAACGTTCATAGTTTAACAACTATTTTTGAAAAATAAACACGCATTAACTTTCAACCACAAAGCAACATAAAAACATGGCTGACATATTGACAAAAAATATTGACGAAAATCTTTGACTACCGTTATGGTTGTACCAAAAGACGATTTTTCTTCAAGACCTTATAACAAATTGTTAGCTGAGTTAAACTATCTGATAAAAGAGATCAAAAATTAAGATGAAATTCGCGATTTGTTCACAAGCAGACGTCAATACCAATGAATGATCTAGTCAATGGTGATTGAATATTGAACTCCGCATCTATTCGTCTAATGTTAGTTGCTACTGGATCTCCTTAACCAACAGGTGGCCCACTGTCTATTAAAATAAAACTGAGAGAACATCATAACTTCTATGGTAAAAAACTCGAAATCACTACAATGCCATTCAGTTCAAAATGAAGCATCAAATTGCAAAAGGTGTTATGAAATTGAAAAATTGATTTTTATCAACTGTTCACCTTCAAATTACCACATAAAAAATCAATCTGATCACAGCTGGTAAGTAATGCTTAACCTGTTCAAATAGAAAATGAAATGTAGTTCAAAACAGCCAGTAGAATGCAGGACGATCTATGCCAGAGAAGGAAATGCATGCTATTTATAGCTGCTAATTAGAACATGTGAGTGCAATGTACAAAATTTTGACAGCCCCATTATTGTAAGGACAGTTATTCAAGTCGCTCTCGCAAATAAAAGAGGTTCCAACCAGCTCTGTAGGCTCATTATGATTAAAACTTGTCACTAAGTTTCTCCGTTTTACTATAATACCTTTCCCATATTGCCAGTTATAATTTTAAAAAAACAACCGACAGCCGTCAGGCGAATTGTGCTCAAACAAGAGTCAAGCGGTTAGGTTTTCATATAAATTTTTGTAATCTCTACATTGATCCATTTTGTAGGGATATATTAGCTACTTGAAAAGCCGATTCTTTCGGGTGATACAACTTCGAATTAGGGTAGATATGTCGGTACATTTTTGATCTTTGACGTCAAATTCGAGCGATGCTTTGACCAAACTGAAACAGTAAGTGGACCGAAACAGCGGTTGGAGATGTGGCGTGAAATTTTTCATTCTAGTTTTGACGTAAAGTGCAAAAGCGATGTATAAATGGAAATTCGATTTCTGGCGTGTGGGTTTTTTGTTCACAGGCTGCAGTTTGATATTAATTTTTTCTATATGCGGTAGAAGTTTCTCTAATAAATCAGTTTATATGGCAACGTTAGTTTGACAATTCGTGCACTGGTCAACTCTTTTGAAATATAAAATTGCACACATACTCATCCGTAGAAATATTTTTTCGGTGCTCAAAATTCAGTGAATAAATTTCGTGTTAATAAAAACCTATTTATTTTACAACATTTAATCCTTGAAAGTCAAATTTTTTTAAATTTCTGACAGCTGTAATTTTTGTTTTCCTATCAAGACAGAAGGATGACTGTGAAATGTTTTTAAGCCATGATTGCTAAACAAATATATATGTATTTATTTGATGGAAAATGTGGAGTGTATTTAAAACAAGATGTTAAGGTCAATGCCGCATGTGAAAACTAAGTGTTTATGCAATTTTTCTCAGATTTATACTGTTTTTTTTTCAATTTATTTATTCAATTTTCTCTGTTTAATGGTTTCCCCAAGCCAGACAGTCTATCTTTGGTCTAGTTTTTTTGGTAGTCAAGGAAAAATATTTGAATTTTATATCAGGACTTGTCTTTTTTTTAAAAATCTGTTCACAAATTTTATGAATTTTGTGTCAAATTAAAGCTATGATTTTCATCAACTCGATGCAGGAAGGGAAGCGAAAAAGCGAGTGGCTTTGCGGCGTGAAAGTTTGTTGCTCTAAATGCAAAGTGGAGTCAGAAAAAAGCGTTTGAACAAAAATTTGCTGTCTTTCTTTTGATTTTTTGTTCACATGCTGTACTTTGACATTTATTTTAATTGCTGTCAAATGAAGTTTGTAGCAATTATCTTACTCTTGTTGGTCTTTATTTATGCGTAAGTTTTCATTAATAGGGTTAAGTAGAGTGATGAAGTTGTGTCCGAACAAATATTCCTTTTTTCGCTAATGCTTTTATTAACAAGCACAAGCGTCTTTTTTGCTTTTTTTCAATTTTTCTATAGGATCATTTTTTTAATTCTAGGTAAAGTGAGCAAATGGTGCACGAATAAAAATTCCATTTCCCGCGAGTGGTTTTTTGAGAGTGGATTTCTCGTGAGAGGTTCAGAATTTCTGCATTAAAGGGGAGAAAAAGATGTGTTGTTTAATTCACCATAGCAGTTTTCCGTTGATGAGCCTCTGTTTGTGTTCATACATAAGACTGTGAACTGTCTCCATGTGAAGAAACTCAAACATTGTCCAGTTCTCATCCTATACAAACAAACATTGCGACTGTGACATTTAAACCTGCCAAAGCCAAGAATAATAAATATCCACACGCACGTTATCCGTAAATACAGTATATATTAAACGGTATTGCTTTAGATAAAGCTCAAAAGGACCCTTTCAAAATTAGTACACAAAAGAAAGTCATCAAATTTTTTTCTTTAAACACAAATACAGGGGCTCAAACGTTCATAGTTCAACAACTATTTTTGAAAAATTAACACGCATAAACTTTCAACCACAAAGCAACATAAAATTATAGCTGACATATTGGCTGACAAAAAATGATGAAAATCATGGTTGTAGCAAAGGACCGTTAAAATTTTTTTGTAGCAAAGGACCGTTTAAATTTTTTTCTATGCCTCAAAACAAATTGATAGCTGAGTAAAACTTTATCTGATATTAGAGATCAAAAATTAAACTGAAATTTGCGATTTATTCACAAGCAGACGTCAATACTGATGAATGATCTAGACAATGTTGATTGAATATTGAACTCCGCATCTATTGGTCTAATGTTAGTTATCACTGGATATCCTTATCCAACAGGTGGCCCACTGTCTATTAAAAAAAAACTAAAAGATCATAACTTCTATGGTAAATAGTTCGAAATATCTACATTGGAATTCAGTTCAAAATGAAGCATCAAATACGAAGGGTTTTATGAAATTGAAAAGTGGATTTTTATCAGATCTCAACTGGTCACCTTCAAATTACCACGAAAAGAATCAATCTGATCACAGCTGGTAAGTAATGCTTGATCTGTCCAAATCGAAATTAATTTGTAGTTCAAAACAGTCAGTAGAATTCAGGACGATGTATGCCCGAGAAAGAAATGAACGCTGTTTATAGCTGCTAATTAGAACATGTTTACGCAATGTACACAAATTTGAATTACCTTGCTGTATCTATTGTGATGGATCAAGCATTAATTATCGGTTCTGATCAGATTCTTATTGTTGTTAATTTGAAGGTAACCAGTTGACATGTGATAGCAAGCCATTTATCGGTTTTACAATAGAATTAAGTTGAAATGGTAATTTTAAAGTTTTCTGTCTATTTTTTAGCAAGCAATCAAGGTTGAAAGATTTAATTTCAGGCTTCATTTAGAATTGATTTTCAATGAACGGCATTCAAAACGCTTCTCAAGTGTTTGCAAATTTCCATACTGCTCCTTATACTTAATGATGTTGTGGCGTGAATTTTTTTAATTCTAGGTAAAGTGAGAGAACGGTGCACGAACAAAAATTCCATTTCCCGGGAGTGGTTTTTTGCGAGTGGATTTCTCGCGAGTGGTTCAGAATTTCTGCAACAAAGGGGAGAGAAAAGATGTGTTGCTTAATTCAGCATAGCAGTTTTCCATTGATGAGCCTCTGTTTGTGTTCATTCAGAAGACTCTGAACTGTTTCTATGTGAAGAAACTTGAACATTGTCCAGATCTCAACCTATACAAACAAACGTTGCGACTGTGACATTTCAACCTGCAAACGCCAATAATAATAAATATCCATACGTGCGTTATCCGTAAATACAGTAAATATTAAACGGTATTGATTTTGATAAAGCTCACAAGGACCCTTTCAAAGCTCGTACACAAGAGAAAAACATCAAATTATTGTCTTTAAAAAAAGACATTAGACACAAATACAAGTGCTCAAACGTCCATTATTCAACAACTATTTTAGAAAAATAAACACGCATTAACTTTCATCCGCAAAGCAACATAAAAACATAAGTGACATATTGACAAAAAATATTGACAAAAATCTTTGGCTACCATTATGGTTGTAGCAAAAGACTATTTTTGTCACAGCTTTAAAACAAATTGATAGCTGAGTAAAACTTTATCTGAGATTGGAGATCAATAATTAAACTGAAATTCGCGATTTGTTCACAAGCAGATGTCAATGCCGATGAATGATCTAGACAATGGTGATGGATTTTTGAACTCCGCATCTATTGGTCTAATGTTAGTAATCACTGGATATCACAGGTTGCCAACTGTCAATTAAAAGTAAAACTAAGAGAAGATCATAACTTCTATGGTAATTAGTTCATAATCACTTTAATGTCATTCAGTTCAAAAAAAGCTTCAAATTACGAAGGGTGTTATGAAATTGATAAGTGCATTGTTGTCAAATCTCAACTGGTTACCTTCGAATTACCACGAAAATAATCAATCTGATCACAGCTGGTAAGTAATGCCTGATCTGTCCAAATAGACAATAAAATATAGTTCAAAACAGCCAGTAGAATGCAGGCCGATGTATGCCAGAGTAGGAAATGCACCCTATTTTGACAGCCCAATTATTGTAAGGACAGGTATTCTAGTCACTCTCGCAAATGTAAGAGGTTCCAAATAGCTCTGTAGTCTCATGATGATTAAAACTTGTCACTAATTTTTTCCGTTTTACTAGAATACATTTCCCATAATGCCAGGTATAATTTTGAACAAACATTCGACTGCCGTCAGGCGAACTGTGCTCAAACAAGAGTCAAGCGGCTAGGCTTTCATATAAATTTTTGTAATCTCTACATTGATCCATTTTGTAGGGATATTTTAGCTATTTGAAAAAGTGATTCTTTCGGGTGATACAAACTCGAATTAAGATAGATCTGTTAGTAAATTTTTGATTTTTTGACGTCAAATTCGAGCGATGGTTTGACCACACCGAAACAATAAATGGACCGAAACAGCTGGTGGAGATGTGGCGTGAATTTTTTCATTCTAGTTTTGACGTAAAGTGCAAAAGCGGTGTACAAACGGAAATTTGATTTGTGGCGTGTGGGTTTTTTGTTCACAGGCGGCAGTTTGACATCAATTTTTTCTATATGCGCTCGAAGTTTTTCTAAGAAATCAGTTTACATGGCAACATAATTTGGCATTTCGTGCACTGGTCAACTCTTTTGAAATATAAAATTGCACACATACTGTTTTTGGTTATAGTTCGTAGGAAAATTCTTTCTGTGCTCAAAGTTCAGTGAATAAATTTCGTGTTGCTAAAAACTGATTTATTTTACGACATTTAATCTTTGAAATTCATTTTTTTTAATTTTCTGAAATCTGTAATTTTTTTCCTATTAAGACTGAAGGATGACTGTGAAATGTTTTTAAGCCATGATCGCTTAATAAATATATATGTACTTATTTTATCGAAAATGTGAAGTGTATTTAAAACACGTTAAGGTCAATGCCGCATGTGAAAACTAAATGTTTATGCAATTTACCTCAAATGTATACTGTTTTTTTTTCAATTTATTTAATAAATTTTCCTTTTTTAATGGTTTCCCCAAGCCGGACTGTCCGTTCTTGGTCTAGTTTTTTTGGTAGTCAAGGAAAAATATTTGAATTTATTTTTCAGGACTTGTCTTTTTTTTAAAATCTGTTCACAAATTTAATGGATTTTGAGGCGATTTAAAGCTATGATTTTGATCAATTCGAAACAGCTAGGGAAGCGAAAAAGCAAGTGGCTTTGCAGCTTGAATTCTTTCGCTCTAAATGCAAAGTAGAGTCAAAAAATGGCGTTCGAAGAAAAATTCGCTATCTCGCTTGTGATTTTTTGTTCACATGCGGTACTTTGACATTTATTTTAATTGCTGTCAAACGAAGTTTGTAGCAATTATTTTACTCCTATTGGTCTTTTTTTATGCGTGAATTTTCATTATTAGTGTTAAGTATAGTGATGAAGTTGTGTGCAAACAAAAATTCTTTTCCTCGCTATTGTTTTTTATTAACAAGCGGTATTTTTTTTCTTTTCAATTTTTCTATAGGATCTTTTTTGAATGGGTTTTGCAATCAGCTTATTGTTTTTTCTAGGTATAGTTTCTTGTTCGGTCAATGCAATTTCTTTGAATTGTTGCTCAGGACTTGTCCTGCTATGTAGGTCAGAACTTGTTTTTTATTTCATAGTCATGACTTTAGTTACGACCATATGACCTCAGAAGTTCTCCAAATCTACCTTTTGGTCATTCTTTCATGTAATTTTAACTTAACTGCGTGCGTGACGTCGTTTTACACTCTAAGAACGAGTATTTTGTTGATTCGCGTGATTAAGTTGTTAGTCACAAATGGCTTTCCTCACTCATAAATGACTTGCGCTCTATAAAATTGATTTTCTTAAGTTTATTTCGAAGAGATAAGCTCAAGTAAGAGTATGGCACTCTAATTGAAGTTTTGACAGCGGCTAATAGAATCAGCAATAAGTTGAATAGATCAAAATTTAATAGCTCAGCGTTTAATAAAAGTTTTCTTTTCTGTCTGTTTTTTTGCTATCTATGCGAGACTGTAGATCAACGCAATGGCGGCTATTTTTTGGCAATCAGTGCTCTATGTTTTTCTATTGTGCTTTTCCCTAGCACACGTTTTTCTAACTGACAGCTCCAGGTGGCTTCTTCGTATTGTGAAGGACCGATCTTTCAAAAATCCTTACACTGGCTTGTACAACTTAATGACAGAGATGCAAAATTTTAGAAATTTTGATTGAGACGGGAATTCGCTGAGAATTTTTCTTCACTAGGGTTTTGTGATTAATGTTTTCACCCAGCGAAAACGGACAGTCGTTCAAATGCTTTAATTTTTTGTCTCACTCACTGATCTGGAGTCAGCAATAGGAATCGTGCGATAATGGGGTTCAGAGAAAAAAGAATTGTTAACTAAAAATTAAATAGATTTTAAAAAACGAACGTTTTCGAACATTGCGTTCATCATCAGGTTCAGCAATCAAATAAAATCATTTAAAAAGTATATAAAATTGTCTTTGAGTCTAATTCTAACAAATAGTTTAAAATAACAACGAGTTTTTGAAAATATTTACAGTTAAAATTACATTTACAACATTATATTTACACTTATTACACTAAAATGAATTCAATCTATATTCCGAAGTTTTTGAAAAACCAGGGTGTATTGATTCCTATTCCTGAAGAATTTTAAATTTCACTCCTATCTGTTGTTATTTTTTATTTGTTGGGGTTGACGACATTTCGAATTACCATATACCAGAATAATTTGTGAATTTCAAAAGTCAAATTTTTTGTTTTTAACTAATACTTCAACGTCAATTCCCGCCCCGGTACTCGGTGGGCGTATTTAAATGCGGTTTCAGCTTTTTGATGTAGATCGCTTCTATTGTCATTAGTTTCTCAACCCTGCGACGGATCTCTTCTGTTTCGGCCAACCCAGTGTTTTTATGACCCCCACTTACAAATTATATGTTGTTATATAAAACGTTAATATATAAGCAAATAGCACGTGGGCTGGGGGTCGTAAAAATTTATGCTCACTTAGCTGGGGGAGCCGAAACAGAGTAGATTTTCCCGACATGCATCTAGAATCTCCCAATCATTATTATGCGCTGTACCACAACCTTCAATGGTTTGTTGTCCCACAGGGGAATTCTTTTTTTGTTGCTCTGAAATTCTAGTGGTAAAGCTTATTTCGAAGAGATAAGCTCAAGTAAGAGTATGGCACTCTAATTGAAGTTTTGACAGCGTCTAATAGAATCAGCAATAAGTTGAATAGATCAAAATTTAATAGCTCAGCGTTTAATAAAAGTTTTCTTTTCTGTCTGTTTTTTTGCTATCTATGCGAGACTGTAGATCAACGCAATGGCGGCTATTTTTTGGCAATCAATGCTCTATGTTTTTCTATTGTGCTTTTCCCTAGCACACGTTTTTCTAACTGACAGCTCCAGGTGGCTTCTTCGTATTGTGAAGGACCGATCTTTCAAAAATCCTTACACTGGCTTGTACAACATAATGACAGAGATGCAAAATTTTAGAAATTTTGATTGAGACGGGAATTCGCTGAGAATTTTTCTTCACTAGGGTTTTGTGATTAATGTTTTCACCCAGCGAAAACGGACAGTCGTTCAAATGCTTTAATTTTTTGTCTCACTCACTGATCTGGAGTCAGCAATAGGAATCGTGCGATAATGGGGTTCAGAGAAAAAAGAATTGTTAACTAAAAATTAAATAGATTTTAAAAAACGAACGTTTTCGAACATTGCGTTCATCATCAGGTTCAGCAATCAAATAAAATCATTTAAAAAGTATATAAAATTGTCTTTGAGTCTAATTCTAACAAATAGTTTAAAATAACAACGAGTTTTTGAAAATATTTACAGTTAAAATTACATTTACAACATTATATTTACACTTATTACACTAAAATGAATTCAATCTATATTCCGAAGTTTTTGAAAAACCAGGGTGTATTGATTCCTATTCCTGAAGAATTTTAAATTTCACTCCTATCTGTTGTTAGTTTTTATTTGTTGGGGTTGACGACATTTCGAATTACCATATACCAGAATAATTTGTGAATTTCAAAAGTCAAATTTTTTTTTTTTAACTAATACTTCAACGTCAATTCCCGCCCCCGGTACTCGGTGCGCGTATTTAATTGCAGTTTCAGCTTTTTGATGTAGATCGCTTCTATTGTCATTAGTTTCTCAACCCTGCGACGGATCTCTTCTGTTTCGGACAACCCAGTGTTTTTTATGACCCCCAGTTACAAATTATATGTTGTTATATAAAACTCTGGGGGAGCCGAAACAGAGTAGGTTCCCCCGACTTGCATCTAGAATCTCCCATTCATTATTATGCGCTGTACCACAACCTTCAACCGTTTGTTGTCCCACAGGGAATTATTTTTTTGATGCTCTGAAATTCTAGTGGTAAGGTGTCGGCTGGTTTGGCCAACATAGATGGAACTGCATCCATTACATGTAATTTTATATACCACATGGGATTTCAGATTCTTATCAAAAGATGATTTCAGGGTGGTCAAGCAAGTTCTTATTTTTCTCGTGAAAATGATTTGAAAATCACACATTTTCAGTCTACTTGAAAACTTTTGAGTGATGCTTCCTCTATTGAACGAAAAACGTCGGCTTAAACTCATTTTTGTTAAGATTCCTGTCTGTAACTTTTTAGAAAATTATTAAATTTTTGCTGTCTCCCGCCTTTTTTGGGGCCGTTAATGATCGAATTGGCAATACTTAGAAAAAATCCTTACACTTTGTCATTTAAAAATTAAATTGATTAAAAAAACGAACATTTTAAGAAGTGAGTTAAAATAAACACAAATTTTTGAAATTTTTTACAGTTAGTCCCGAAAAACTAGTGTTGGCTAAAGCCGATACGTTTCGCTTGAGAAAATAGAAAACTTTCGAAGCTTTTTACATCGTTTTAGACTATTTGCTCTCCAATAGAGTTTTGCAGATATAAAGACACCCAGATGTTTTTGTTCAAACTTGCTCTCTAGGAAAATAGAATTTAGCCGGAAATGGTATTCGCTGTTTTGCTGTTGTTTTACTGGTAAAACGTAACATTTGTTTTCATTCAGCTTCATTTTCTTCAATTTACACCAGCTTTCTATGGCTTCTAGATCGGTTTGGATATCAGCTGGCTGAGTTGATACTAACTTGAAATCATCAGCATACCCGAAAACGTCATGTAAATTGACTCGATTTGGTAGATCGTTCACGTATATAACAAACAGTAGAGGACCTAAGAGTGACCCCTGCGGGACTCTGCTAGTAACGCGGAAAAATTCAGAACTGCAATCATTAACTTTTACATATTGCTTTCTTTCAGTGAGGTAATTTGCAATGATTTCCACCGATCTGTAGCTCTTCAACTTTTTCTAAAAACCTGTCGTGTGGTACGCTGTCGAAAGTTTTTTTAAAATCTAAGTACAGCACTTTTAATTCACTTTCTTTGTCATCAAGTTCTTTGTACAGAAGATCTAGAAAGAGAAGAAGTTGTGTAACCACAGACCTATGTCTCCTAAATCCATGTTGAGAGTCATCCTGATCTGGTTTGACTATTTCGTTAAATTCATTGAAAATTAACTTTTCTGAAACCTTCGAGACATTGCAAAGTAAGCTGATCGGCCTGTATTGCTCTATCATTGCTCTTTTTTCATCTTTAAAAATTGGGATAACTTCACTTGTTTTCCAGTATGCTGGAAAACACCCTTTATTTAAAGCGGCTTGGAAAACTATATGCAATGATTTTGAGAGGGTTGGCGGGTTTTTCAGGATTGTGTTTTCAACATTATCAGGTCAACAAGCTTCATTTGTCTTAAATTTGGTTAGTATCTCCTTGATTTTTCTTTCGTCAGTGTTTACTTTGTTAACTTTTCGTTTTTTGCAAGAGTTCTTCATTTTAATTTTATTACTTATGAGGACAACACTTGAGAAGAAATCGTTAAACTATTTGCACTTTTGGCGATCCTCATTTGTCATGTTGTCCTTGTGAGACATTGTTTCCGGGTATCTATTGCATATAAAGGCAGACTGGAGATACTTTTGCAGATCAGAGAATCTCCTCCCTCTGAAGACTTTGTCTTCAAAGTCCACTTGATCTTGTTTCAGCTGATCTCTCAATTTCTTCTCTGCTTTTTAAATCTTTATCAGTCTGCCAAGAAATGGGTTTTTAGTTTTCCTTTTCAGAGTAGATATTACCTTTATGAGATGGGAGGATTCTTTTTTTATCCAGGGGGAAGGTTGGATCTGTATCTGTGCAGCGTGGTTTTGGGAACGTTTTTATATAATACATCATCATGCCATGTATACCATTGCTTGACTAGTTCGTCAATGTTGCTGTAGCAATATGGTTTGAAAGGGTTTTCTAGTATAAAGTTATTTAACTCTTTCCAATCAGTTTTGTTGAACGCAAACTTATGCTGTTTGGTTTCGGATTGCATATTTGTTTGCGCCTCAATCTTCACAGTAAAAGCATCGTGATCGGAATTAAAAGATTTAATGAACTCGTTTTTTGGTATCTCGTTTTTTACTTAGTTGGGATTGATTGTAAGGAAGACATCCAGTTGTCCCATTTGTTTATGGTTCAAAATTTCCTGAAAATTGTATTCAATAAGTTTCTCAACAATTTTGTTTTCGTAATCATTTGTTGAGTTCAATGTTTTTCAACGTCTTCTCGTGATTAATATTGCCTGTGAGAATAATCGTTTCACAAATTTCTTTTTCCGCATATGTCTTTTGTTCATCAAGAAGGTCGATCATGGACGTTTCAGACCACCTATACGGGCTTGCTTTTGGTGGCTTGTAACAACAGCATATTAAGAAAGCTGTGTTTTTTGGTTCAATTCTGACAACAACATATTCATCCGTATTTTTTAGTTCTACTCTTTTATGAGATATGCTATTTCTAACCGCAATGAGAACTCCTCCGTGCTATGTTTTGTGATTATCAGTTTTTCGGTCATAACGATGGACCATGAATTCCTTAAGAAGAAGTCCCTCATTGGGTATATCGTCTGTTAACCATGTTTCAGTTAGCCATAGGATATCCATGTTTTCCATTGACAGGCAGTTTACAAAGTTCGTTCTGCGTTTGAGGTCGACTAGACTTCTTATAAATTAAGTTAGAAATGTACTTACGTTTGAATTTGATAGTCAGTCTATTGCAATTCTATTTTCATTTTCATTTGAGTCCGGGTCGACCCAGTTTTTGTCGGTCAACTTTTGGAGAACAAGATTTCGTATTCTTAGCCTTTTGGCACTTTTACCCTGATTTTATAATGTCCTTCTCATTTGTAACATTTCGTTCTCTTCTGCCTGCTTTTCTGGATTTAAATCTTTACTAATAAATACTGGCTTGCCGTGGTCTTTTAGTTTCCTCAGGGATAATAGAATAAGTGTCTTGGCGTAGTCACTATGTATCCTAACTACCAGGGTTCGATGCTTATTTTCGGAAAATTTTCCTGGTCGTTTAATATCAGTGACATTGCAAAAGACTTTCAGGTGCTTCATTATGGCTTTCACTTCCTTTAAGTCATGCTCGTATCTGTCCCTGGTTCTTTTGGAATTGAGCTCTGATAATCCACGGAACTTATTTGCAGGCTTTTTATACGATGGTTCTTTTGGCAATTTTGGTTCAGCAGGGGGAGTTGTTTTTTCACAAGTTTTTGCTTTTATTTCATGGAGCTCTGTTTTAAGCGATAAGTTGTTGGCTTTTATTTCTGCTCTTAGTTCTTTGATTTCGGTATGCAGTTTATTAATTTTTTGGTCATCCCTGCTGTTGGCTGTTTGTTCCATAATGAGATCTTTCTTTTTTAGATCCACGCAACTTTGGCACACTAGTAGCACGTTGTCTATAATACTACTAATTCCAAAGATTGCCTCTGTTGACATTCTTGTGCACTTAGTTGTTAAATGAATATTATTGCCACATGCTACGCAATGAAAAACAGCTGATTTTGATTCGATGGTTGTTGGGCAAGTTTTACACCGTTGATTTTTCATTTGTTGTTCTTTGCCCATTCCCGTTTTAACTTAAATCTTAATGTTTTGGAAATTTGCGCTGGTTTTATTACTGCTCAGGACTGACTTAAAATAGATATTTTTTGTCAAAATTTTGGAATTACTTGAAAGGAGAAATATAGAATTGGAAGATAAGACCGCGGTCTCCTGACGGAAGGAGCCTATGGCTTAAATAAACCACAAGAAAGAACGAAACGAGAAAAAGATAGAACCGTGGTCTCCTGACGGAAGAAGCCTATGGTCTATCTAACCTCAAAAACTGCCACACAGACAGACCGTTTGCCGTGTACAATCGAAAGTTCGTGGATGCTCTTTCCACGCACGTTCTGTCGCGAAACGTTTGTACAGAATTTTGTCCTTCAATATTATTCGTATCTGGCTGAGTCAGTAATCGTTGAGATGCACACTATCCTTCTCAGCAATATGAAAAACTGAAAAACTCCTTTCTGCAAGGCCTCGATAACCCCAGCGTTCAATCTCAGCTCTCTTCGCAAGTTTACGGTTGACCGCTGCGTACCTGTTTATTTCGTGATTGTCGATGTATTATTTGAGAGCCTCGCATTTAGGTTCGGGGGGAATGCGGGGGGTTATTCCAATGACAAAAACTCTATTCGCAACGTTATACAAACTTTGGGCAAGATGAAAGTATATTGACGTTGGCGAATTGAAGTAGCAGTAGTAGTAGTAGTAGTAGTAGTAGTAGTAGTAGTAGTAGTAGTAGTAGTAGTAGTAGTAGTGGTGGTGGTAGTAGTAGTAGTAGTAGTAGTAGTAGTAGTAGTAGTAGTAGTAGTAGTAGTAGTAGTAGTAGTAGTAGTAGTAGTAGTAGTAGTATTAGTAGTAGTAGTAGTAGTAGTAGTAGTAGTAGTAGTAGTAGTAGTAGTAGTAGTAGTAGTAGTAGTAGTAGTAGTAGTAGAGAATTCGGGTATGTTTCCCGGGGCTTCAATTTGTGCCCCTTAGTCAGTCCAGTTTCAGTTGTCAAGTTTTTTCCAATTGTTACAATTGTCACATCTGCAAATTATACGCCAAGAGCATTTGTTTGTCAGGCTGAAATGAGTTGTGAAAAAGTGCCAGTATGCTTTTGTGATAGTGTGTTTGTTTAATCTGCCTCCAAATTTTTGAATATTTCTAATTACAACGTTGTACAGTTGTTTCGTCCGGTGGAAGAAATTTTCATCAGATTTGACTAGTCGGTTATTTTCGATTATCAGTTCAGCTCTACAGTGTTGCATTGTCCTCTCGTCTTCAAGGGTTTTAAAATTTGTCGGAATGTCAAATTCATTACGTGTAATAGCTAAGAAGAGAAGAAGATCATGCAGTTCAACGTAGTGACAGAGTTGGAGGTGTTTTAGGCTAATGGGACGTTCTTCGTAACTTCGAAGTGAGTTTCCTAGAATCCATTTAGTAGACATGATCTGCACTTTTTCACTTTTGTACATGTTGGTACGGTTTGGTAACCATGCTTGTGAGCAGTACATCAAAATTGGAATAATATAACCAGTATAGCAGTTCATTTTGGTTGACGTTGAACTGATTGCTGACATACTTATTTTTATTTGGAAAAAAGGACTGGTCGCTTTTTTCACTCTGTAGTCGCAGTTGCCTTGCCATGAGAGATTTAATGTAATTATTAAACCAAGGTCTTTTTGGGATTCATTTGGTTTTACTTCCTGGCCACACATAGATGTCGTGAGATTACCTCTAACATTTAAAAACTTGCATTTGTTTGCATTTAACTCCATTCCATTCTCTCGGCACAAGTCTTCAATATTTTTTGCGCTTCTGTCCAGTTTTGCCTGATCATGAACGATGAACTTATAGTCGTCTGCAAATCCAAAACCTTCAATATCTGGGTTTGCATCTGGCAAGTCATTTATAAAAATTAAGAACAGTAGTGGTCTAAGTATGGAACCTTGTGGGACTTATGTTACCAAATTTATCGGGTCCGTTTGACTTTTTGAGTTGTAGTTTCCTTGATATATCTGTTATCAGTTTTTCTGTTATATTCTGAGAATTAAATTTTCTCCTCAAGACTGCTGGTTTGTAATCAAAATTGTTACTGTACACTTTTTGGAAGAATGAGTTAAAAAGTTCTGCTTTGTTTTGATCGGTTCTAGCGCTCGTGTTTGCATAGTTTACAATGGGTGGTATGGAAGGACTCTTTCTTATTGCCCGAAGATATTTCTGTATATTACTGAACCGTCGCCCTGCGAAAACTTCGGAATCAAAATTTGACCGATCTTTCTTCATTTAAATTGATATTTGTTTTTCAAGTTTCTTTATTTTGAGGCTCCTGCTCAGGTTCGTTACCTGCCATCGTTTCTTTTTAGTTTCGAGTTTCTTGATTAGAAGGTACGGTTTGGTAACCATGCTTGTGAGCAGTACGTCAAAATTGGAACAATATAACCAGTATAGCAGTTCATTTTGGTTGACGTTGAGCTGATTGCTGACATACTTCGTTTTATTTGGAAAAAAGCACTGGTAGCTTTTTTCACTCTGTGGTCGCAATTGCCTTGCCATGAGAGATTTGATGTAATTTTTAAACCAAGGTCTTTTTGGGATTCAGTTGGTTTTACTTCCTGGCCACACATAGATGTCGTGAGATTACCTCTAACATTAAACAACTTGCATTTGTTTGCATTTAACTCCATTCCATTCTCTCGGCACAAGTCTTCAATATTTTTTGCGGTTCTGTCCAGTTTTGCCTGATCATGAACGATGAACTTATAATCGTCTGCAAATCCAAAACCTTCAATATCTGGGTTTGCATCTGGCAAGTCATTTATAAAAATTAAGAACAGTAGTGGTCTAAGTATGGAACCTTGTGGGACTTATGTTACCAAATTTATCGGGTCCGTTTGACTTTTTGAGTTGTAGTTTCCTTGATATATCTGTTATCAGTTTTTCTGTTATATTCTGAGAATTAAATTTTCTCCTCAAGACTGCTGGTTTGTAATCAAAATTGTTACTGTACACTTTTTGGAAGAATGAGTTAAAAAGTTCTGCTTTGTTTTGATCGGTTCTAGCGCTCGTGTTTGCATAGTTTACAATGGGTGGTATGGAAGGACTCTTTCTTATTGCCCGAAGATATTTCTGTATATTACTGAACCGTCGCCCTGCGAAAACTTCGGAATCAAAATTTGACCGATCTTTCTTCATTTAAATTGATATTTGTTTTTCAAGTTTCTTTATTTTGAGGCTCCTGCTCAGGTTCGTTACCTGCCATCGTTTCTTTTTAGTTTCGAGTTTCTTGATTAGAAGGTACGGTTTGGTAACCATGCTTGTGAGCAGTACGTCAAAATTGGAACAATATAACCAGTATAGCAGTTCATTTTGGTTGACGTTGAGCTGATTGCTGACATACTTCGTTTTATTTGGAAAAAAGCACTGGTAGCTTTTTTCACTCTGTGGTCGCAATTGCCTTGCCATGAGAGATTTGATGTAATTTTTAAACCAAGGTCTTTTTGGGATTCAGTTGGTTTTACTTCCTGGCCACACATAGATGTCGTGAGATTACCTCTAACATTAAACAACTTGCATTTGTTTGCATTTAACTCCATTCCATTCTCTCGGCACAAGTCTTCAATATTTTTTGCGGTTCTGTCCAGTTTTGCCTGATCATGAACGATGAACTTATAGTCGTCTGCAAATCCAAAACCTTCAATATCTGGGTTTGCATCTTGCAAGTCATTTATAAAAATTAAGAACAGTAGTGGTCTAAGTATGGAACCTTGTGGGACTTATGTTACCAAATTTATCGGGTCCGTTTGACTTTTTGAGTTGTAGTTTCCTTGATATATCTGTTATCAGTTTTTCTGTTATATTCTGAGAATTAAATTTTCTCCTCAAGACTGCTGGTTTGTAATCAAAATTGTTACTGTACACTTTTTGGAAGAATGAGTTAAAAAGTTCTGCTTTGTTTTGATCGGTTCTAGCGCTCGTGTTTGCATAGTTTACAATGGGTGGTATGGAAGGACTCTTTCTTATTGCCCGAAGATATTTCTGTATATTACTGAACCGTCGCCCTGCGAAAACTTCGGAATCAAAATTTGACCGATCTTTCTTCATTTAAATTGATATTTGTTTTTCAAGTTTCTTTATTTTGAGGCTCCTGCTCAGGTTCGTTACCTGCCATCGTTTCTTTTTAGTTTCGAGTTTCTTGATTAGAAGGTACGGTTTGGTAACCATGCTTGTGAGCAGTACGTCAAAATTGGAACAATATAACCAGTATAGCAGTTCATTTTGGTTGACGTTGAGCTGATTGCTGACATACTTCGTTTTATTTGGAAAAAAGCACTGGTAGCTTTTTTCACTCTGTGGTCGCAATTGCCTTGCCATGAGAGATTTGATGTAATTTTTAAACCAAGGTCTTTTTGGGATTCAGTTGGTTTTACTTCCTGGCCACACATAGATGTCGTGAGATTACCTCTAACATTAAACAACTTGCATTTGTTTGCATTTAACTCCATTCCATTCTCTCGGCACAAGTCTTCAATATTTTTTGCGGTTCTGTCCAGTTTTGCCTGATCATGAACGATGAACTTATAATCGTCTGCAAATCCAAAACCTTCAATATCTGGGTTTGCATCTGGCAAGTCATTTATAAAAATTAAGAACAGTAGTGGTCTAAGTATGGAACCTTGTGGGACTTATGTTACCAAATTTATCGGGTCCGTTTGACTTTTTGAGTTGTAGTTTCCTTGATATATCTGTTATCAGTTTTTCTGTTATATTCTGAGAATTAAATTTTCTCCTCAAGACTGCTGGTTTGTAATCAAAATTGTTACTGTACACTTTTTGGAAGAATGAGTTAAAAAGTTCTGCTTTGTTTTGATCGGTTCTAGCGCTCGTGTTTGCATAGTTTACAATGGGTGGTATGGAAGGACTCTTTCTTATTGCCCGAAGATATTTCTGTATATTACTGAACCGTCGCCCTGCGAAAACTTCGGAATCAAAATTTGACCGATCTTTCTTCATTTAAATTGATATTTGTTTTTCAAGTTTCTTTATTTTGAGGCTCCTGCTCAGGTTCGTTACCTGCCATCGTTTCTTTTTAGTTTCGAGTTTCTTGATTAGAAGGTACGGTTTGGTAACCATGCTTGTGAGCAGTACGTCAAAATTGGAACAATATAACCAGTATAGCAGTTCATTTTGGTTGACGTTGAGCTGATTGCTGACATACTTCGTTTTATTTGGAAAAAAGCACTGGTAGCTTTTTTCACTCTGTGGTCGCAATTGCCTTGCCATGAGAGATTTGATGTAATTTTTAAACCAAGGTCTTTTTGGGATTCAGTTGGTTTTACTTCCTGGCCACACATAGATGTCGTGAGATTACCTCTAACATTAAACAACTTGCATTTGTTTGCATTTAACTCCATTCCATTCTCTCGGCACAAGTCTTCAATATTTTTTGCGCTTCTGTCCAGTTTTGCCTGATCATGAACGATGAACTTATAGTCGTCTGCAAATCCAAAACCTTCAATATCTGGGTTTGCATCTGGCAAGTCATTTATAAAAATTAAGAACAGTAGTGGTCTAAGTATGGAACCTTGTGGGACTTATGTTACCAAATTTATCGGGTCCGTTTGACTTTTTGAGTTGTAGTTTCCTTGATATATCTGTTATCAGTTTTTCTGTTATATTCTGAGAATTAAATTTTCTCCTCAAGACTGCTGGTTTGTAATCAAAATTGTTACTGTACACTTTTTGGAAGAATGAGTTAAAAAGTTCTGCTTTGTTTTGATCGGTTCTAGCGCTCGTGTTTGCATAGTTTACAATGGGTGGTATGGAAGGACTCTTTCTTATTGCCCGAAGATATTTCTGTATATTACTGAACCGTCGCCCTGCGAAAACTTCGGAATCAAAATTTGACCGATCTTTCTTCATTTAAATTGATATTTGTTTTTCAAGTTTCTTTATTTTGAGGCTCCTGCTCAGGTTCGTTACCTGCCATCGTTTCTTTTTAGTTTCGAGTTTCTTGATTAGAAGGTACGGTTTGGTAACCATGCTTGTGAGCAGTACGTCAAAATTGGAACAATATAACCAGTATAGCAGTTCATTTTGGTTGACGTTGAGCTAATTGCTGACATACTTCGTTTTATTTGGAAAAAAGCACTGGTAGCTTTTTTCACTCTGTGGTCGCAATTGCCTTGCCATGAGAGATTTGATGTAATTTTTAAACCAAGGTCTTTTTGGGATTCAGTTGGTTTTACTTCCTGGCCACACATAGATGTCGTGAGATTACCTCTAACATTAAACAACTTGCATTTGTTTGCATTTAACTCCATTCCATTCTCTCGGCACAAGTCTTCAATATTTTTTGCGCTTCTGTCCAGTTTTGCCTGATCATGAACGATGAACTTATAGTCGTCTGCAAATCCAAAACCTTCAATATCTGGGTTTGCATCTGGCAAGTCATTTATAAAAATTAAGAACAGTAGTGGTCTAAGTATGGAACCTTGTGGGACTTATGTTACCAAATTTATCGGGTCCGTTTGACTTTTTGAGTTGTAGTTTCCTTGATATATCTGTTATCAGTTTTTCTGTTATATTCTGAGAATTAAATTTTCTCCTCAAGACTGCTGGTTTGTAATCAAAATTGTTACTGTACACTTTTTGGAAGAATGAGTTAAAAAGTTCTGCTTTGTTTTGATCGGTTCTAGCGCTCGTGTTTGCATAGTTTACAATGGGTGGTATGGAAGGACTCTTTCTTATTGCCCGAAGATATTTCTGTATATTACTGAACCGTCGCCCTGCGAAAACTTCGGAATCAAAATTTGACCGATCTTTCTTCATTTAAATTGATATTTGTTTTTCAAGTTTCTTTATTTTGAGGCTCCTGCTCAGGTTCGTTACCTGCCATCGTTTCTTTTTAGTTTCGAGTTTCTTGATTAGAAGGTACGGTTTGGTAACCATGCTTGTGAGCAGTACGTCAAAATTGGAACAATATAACCAGTATAGCAGTTCATTTTGGTTGACGTTGAGCTGATTGCTGACATACTTCGTTTTATTTGGAAAAAAGCACTGGTAGCTTTTTTCACTCTGTGGTCGCAATTGCCTTGCCATGAGAGATTTGATGTAATTTTTAAACCAAGGTCTTTTTGGGATTCAGTTGGTTTTACTTCCTGGCCACACATAGATGTCGTGAGATTACCTCTAACATTAAACAACTTGCATTTGTTTGCATTTAACTCCATTCCATTCTCTCGGCACAAGTCTTCAATATTTTTTGCGCTTCTGTCCAGTTTTGCCTGATCATGAACGATGAACTTATAGTCGTCTGCAAATCCAAAACCTTCAATATCTGGGTTTGCATCTGGCAAGTCATTTATAAAAATTAAGAACAGTAGTGGTCTAAGTATGGAACCTTGTGGGACTTATGTTACCAAATTTATCGGGTCCGTTTGACTTTTTGAGTTGTAGTTTCCTTGATATATCTGTTATCAGTTTTTCTGTTATATTCTGAGAATTAAATTTTCTCCTCAAGACTGCTGGTTTGTAATCAAAATTGTTACTGTACACTTTTTGGAAGAATGAGTTAAAAAGTTCTGCTTTGTTTTGATCGGTTCTAGCGCTCGTGTTTGCATAGTTTACAATGGGTGGTATGGAAGGACTCTTTCTTATTGCCCGAAGATATTTCTGTATATTACTGAACCGTCGCCCTGCGAAAACTTCGGAATCAAAATTTGACCGATATTTCTTCATTTAAATTGATATTTGTTTTTCAAGTTTCTTTATTTTGAGGCTCCTGCTCAGGTTCGTTACCTGCCATCGTTTCTTTTTAGTTTCGAGTTTCTTGATTAGAAGGTACGGTTTGGTAACCATGCTTGTGAGCAGTACGTCAAAATTGGAACAATATAACCAGTATAGCAGTTCATTTTGGTTGACGTTGAGCTGATTGCTGACATACTTCGTTTTATTTGGAAAAAAGCACTGGTAGCTTTTTTCACTCTGTGGTCGCAATTGCCTTGCCATGAGAGATTTGATGTAATTTTTAAACCAAGGTCTTTTTGGGATTCAGTTGGTTTTACTTCCTGGCCACACATAGATGTCGTGAGATTACCTCTAACATTAAACAACTTGCATTTGTTTGCATTTAACTCCATTCCATTCTCTCGGCACAAGTCTTCAATATTTTTTGCGCTTCTGTCCAGTTTTGCCTGATCATGAACGATGAACTTATAGTCGTCTGCAAATCCAAAACCTTCAATATCTGGGTTTGCATCTGGCAAGTCATTTATAAAAATTAAGAACAGTAGTGGTCTAAGTATGGAACCTTGTGGGACTTATGTTACCAAATTTATCGGGTCCGTTTGACTTTTTGAGTTGTAGTTTCCTTGATATATCTGTTATCAGTTTTTCTGTTATATTCTGAGAATTAAATTTTCTCCTCAAGACTGCTGGTTTGTAATCAAAATTGTTACTGTACACTTTTTGGAAGAATGAGTTAAAAAGTTCTGCTTTGTTTTGATCGGTTCTAGCGCTCGTGTTTGCATAGTTTACAATGGGTGGTATGGAAGGACTCTTTCTTATTGCCCGAAGATATTTCTGTATATTACTGAACCGTCGCCCTGCGAAAACTTCGGAATCAAAATTTGACCGATCTTTCTTCATTTAAATTGATATTTGTTTTTCAAGTTTCTTTATTTTGAGGCTCCTGCTCAGGTTCGTTACCTGCCATCGTTTCTTTTTAGTTTCGAGTTTCTTGATTAGAAGGTACGGTTTGGTAACCATGCTTGTGAGCAGTACGTCAAAATTGGAACAATATAACCAGTATAGCAGTTCATTTTGGTTGACGTTGAGCTGATTGCTGACATACTTCGTTTTATTTGGAAAAAAGCACTGGTAGCTTTTTTCACTCTGTGGTCGCAATTGCCTTGCCATGAGAGATTTGATGTAATTTTTAAACCAAGGTCTTTTTGGGATTCAGTTGGTTTTACTTCCTGGCCACACATAGATGTCGTGAGATTACCTCTAACATTAAACAACTTGCATTTGTTTGCATTTAACTCCATTCCATTCTCTCGGCACAAGTCTTCAATATTTTTTGCGCTTCTGTCCAGTTTTGCCTGATCATGAACGATGAACTTATAGTCGTCTGCAAATCCAAAACCTTCAATATCTGGGTTTGCATCTGGCAAGTCATTTATAAAAATTAAGAACAGTAGTGGTCTAAGTATGGAACCTTGTGGGACTTATGTTACCAAATTTATCGGGTCCGTTTGACTTTTTGAGTTGTAGTTTCCTTGATATATCTGTTATCAGTTTTTCTGTTATATTCTGAGAATTAAATTTTCTCCTCAAGACTGCTGGTTTGTAATCAAAATTGTTACTGTACACTTTTTGGAAGAATGAGTTAAAAAGTTCTGCTTTGTTTTGATCGGTTCTAGCGCTCGTGTTTGCATAGTTTACAATGGGTGGTATGGAAGGACTCTTTCTTATTGCCCGAAGATATTTCTGTATATTACTGAACCGTCGCCCTGCGAAAACTTCGGAATCAAAATTTGACCGATCTTTCTTCATTTAAATTGATATTTGTTTTTCAAGTTTCTTTATTTTGAGGCTCCTGCTCAGGTTCGTTACCTGCCATCGTTTCTTTTTAGTTTCGAGTTTCTTGATTAGAAGGTACGGTTTGGTAACCATGCTTGTGAGCAGTACGTCAAAATTGGAACAATATAACCAGTATAGCAGTTCATTTTGGTTGACGTTGAGCTGATTGCTGACATACTTCGTTTTATTTGGAAAAAAGCACTGGTAGCTTTTTTCACTCTGTGGTCGCAATTGCCTTGCCATGAGAGATTTGATGTAATTTTTAAACCAAGGTCTTTTTGGGATTCAGTTGGTTTTACTTCCTGGCCACACATAGATGTCGTGAGATTACCTCTAACATTAAACAACTTGCATTTGTTTGCATTTAACTCCATTCCATTCTCTCGGCACAAGTCTTCAATATTTTTTGCGCTTCTGTCCAGTTTTGCCTGATCATGAACGATGAACTTATAGTCGTCTGCAAATCCAAAACCTTCAATATCTGGGTTTGCATCTGGCAAGTCATTTATAAAAATTAAGAACAGTAGTGGTCTAAGTATGGAACCTTGTGGGACTTATGTTACCAAATTTATCGGGTCCGTTTGACTTTTTGAGTTGTAGTTTCCTTGATATATCTGTTATCAGTTTTTCTGTTATATTCTGAGAATTAAATTTTCTCCTCAAGACTGCTGGTTTGTAATCAAAATTGTTACTGTACACTTTTTGGAAGAATGAGTTAAAAAGTTCTGCTTTGTTTTGATCGGTTCTAGCGCTCGTGTTTGCATAGTTTACAATGGGTGGTATGGAAGGACTCTTTCTTATTGCCCGAAGATATTTCTGTATATTACTGAACCGTCGCCCTGCGAAAACTTCGGAATCAAAATTTGACCGATCTTTCTTCATTTAAATTGATATTTGTTTTTCAAGTTTCTTTATTTTGAGGCTCCTGCTCAGGTTCGTTACCTGCCATCGTTTCTTTTTAGTTTCGAGTTTCTTGATTAGAAGGTACGGTTTGGTAACCATGCTTGTGAGCAGTACGTCAAAATTGGAACAATATAACCAGTATAGCAGTTCATTTTGGTTGACGTTGAGCTGATTGCTGACATACTTCGTTTTATTTGGAAAAAAGCACTGGTAGCTTTTTTCACTCTGTGGTCGCAATTGCCTTGCCATGAGAGATTTGATGTAATTTTTAAACCAAGGTCTTTTTGGGATTCAGTTGGTTTTACTTCCTGGCCACACATAGATGTCGTGAGATTACCTCTAACATTAAACAACTTGCATTTGTTTGCATTTAACTCCATTCCATTCTCTCGGCACAAGTCTTCAATATTTTTTGCGCTTCTGTCCAGTTTTGCCTGATCATGAACGATGAACTTATAGTCGTCTGCAAATCCAAAACCTTCAATATCTGGGTTTGCATCTGGCAAGTCATTTATAAAAATTAAGAACAGTAGTGGTCTAAGTATGGAACCTTGTGGGACTTATGTTACCAAATTTATCGGGTCCGTTTGACTTTTTGAGTTGTAGTTTCCTTGATATATCTGTTATCAGTTTTTCTGTTATATTCTGAGAATTAAATTTTCTCCTCAAGACTGCTGGTTTGTAATCAAAATTGTTACTGTACACTTTTTGGAAGAATGAGTTAAAAAGTTCTGCTTTGTTTTGATCGGTTCTAGCGCTCGTGTTTGCATAGTTTACAATGGGTGGTATGGAAGGACTCTTTCTTATTGCCCGAAGATATTTCTGTATATTACTGAACCGTCGCCCTGCGAAAACTTCGGAATCAAAATTTGACCGATCTTTCTTCTTTTAAATTGATATTTGTTTTTCAAGTTTCTTTATTTTGAGGCTCCTGCTCAGGTTCGTTACCTGCCATCGTTTCTTTTTAGTTTCGAGTTTCTTGATTAGAAGGTACGGTTTGGTAACCATGCTTGTGAGCAGTACGTCAAAATTGGAACAATATAACCAGTATAGCAGTTCATTTTGGTTGACGTTGAGCTGATTGCTGACATACTTCGTTTTATTTGGAAAAAAGCACTGGTAGCTTTTTTCACTCTGTGGTCGCAATTGCCTTGCCATGAGAGATTTGATGTAATTTTTAAACCAAGGTCTTTTTGGGATTCAGTTGGTTTTACTTCCTGGCCACACATAGATGTCGTGAGATTACCTCTAACATTAAACAACTTGCATTTGTTTGCATTTAACTCCATTCCATTCTCTCGGCACAAGTCTTCAATATTTTTTGCGCTTCTGTCCAGTTTTGCCTGATCATGAACGATGAACTTATAGTCGTCTGCAAATCCAAAACCTTCAATATCTGGGTTTGCATCTGGCAAGTCATTTATAAAAATTAAGAACAGTAGTGGTCTAAGTATGGAACCTTGTGGGACTTATGTTACCAAATTTATCGGGTCCGTTTGACTTTTTGAGTTGTAGTTTCCTTGATATATCTGTTATCAGTTTTTCTGTTATATTCTGAGAATTAAATTTTCTCCTCAAGACTGCTGGTTTGTAATCAAAATTGTTACTGTACACTTTTTGGAAGAATGAGTTAAAAAGTTCTGCTTTGTTTTGATCGGTTCTAGCGCTCGTGTTTGCATAGTTTACAATGGGTGGTATGGAAGGACTCTTTCTTATTGCCCGAAGATATTTCTGTATATTACTGAACCGTCGCCCTGCGAAAACTTCGGAATCAAAATTTGACCGATCTTTCTTCATTTAAATTGATATTTGTTTTTCAAGTTTCTTTATTTTGAGGCTCCTGCTCAGGTTCGTTACCTGCCATCGTTTCTTTTTAGTTTCGAGTTTCTTGATTAGAAGGTACGGTTTGGTAACCATGCTTGTGAGCAGTACGTCAAAATTGGAACAATATAACCAGTATAGCAGTTCATTTTGGTTGACGTTGAGCTGATTGCTGACATACTTCGTTTTATTTGGAAAAAAGCACTGGTAGCTTTTTTCACTCTGTGGTCGCAATTGCCTTGCCATGAGAGATTTGATGTAATTTTTAAACCAAGGTCTTTTTGGGATTCAGTTGGTTTTACTTCCTGGCCACACATAGATGTCGTGAGATTACCTCTAACATTAAACAACTTGCATTTGTTTGCATTTAACTCCATTCCATTCTCTCGGCACAAGTCTTCAATATTTTTTGCGCTTCTGTCCAGTTTTGCCTGATCATGAACGATGAACTTATAGTCGTCTGCAAATCCAAAACCTTCAATATCTGGGTTTGCATCTGGCAAGTCATTTATAAAAATTAAGAACAGTAGTGGTCTAAGTATGGAACCTTGTGGGACTTATGTTACCAAATTTATCGGGTCCGTTTGACTTTTTGAGTTGTAGTTTCCTTGATATATCTGTTATCAGTTTTTCTGTTATATTCTGAGAATTAAATTTTCTCCTCAAGACTGCTGGTTTGTAATCAAAATTGTTACTGTACACTTTTTGGAAGAATGAGTTAAAAAGTTCTGCTTTGTTTTGATCGGTTCTAGCGCTCGTGTTTGCATAGTTTACAATGGGTGGTATGGAAGGACTCTTTCTTATTGCCCGAAGATATTTCTGTATATTACTGAACCGTCGCCCTGCGAAAACTTCGGAATCAAAATTTGACCGATCTTTCTTCATTTAAATTGATATTTGTTTTTCAAGTTTCTTTATTTTGAGGCTCCTGCTCAGGTTCGTTACCTGCCATCGTTTCTTTTTAGTTTCGAGTTTCTTGATTAGAAGGTACGGTTTGGTAACCATGCTTGTGAGCAGTACGTCAAAATTGGAACAATATAACCAGTATAGCAGTTCATTTTGGTTGACGTTGAGCTGATTGCTGACATACTTCGTTTTATTTGGAAAAAAGCACTGGTAGCTTTTTTCACTCTGTGGTCGCAATTGCCTTGCCATGAGAGATTTGATGTAATTTTTAAACCAAGGTCTTTTTGGGATTCAGTTGGTTTTACTTCCTGGCCACACATAGATGTCGTGAGATTACCTCTAACATTAAACAACTTGCATTTGTTTGCATTTAACTCCATTCCATTCTCTCGGCAGCGGTCTTCAATATTTTTTGCGGTTCTGTCCAGTTTTGCCTGATCATGAACGATGAACTTATAATCGTCTGCAAATCCAAAACCTTCAATATCTTGGTTTGCATCTGGCAAGTCATTTATAAAAATTAAGAACAGTAGTGGTCCAAGTATGGAACCTTGTGGGACTCCACTTGTTACGTTCTCGAAACTTGAATAACAATTTCCAATTTTAACAAATTGTTTTCTATCTTCTAAATAAGAGTGCCAGAGTAATAATATATTTCCTCCTACATCAAAACTTTTGAGTTTCTTTATGAGAAGGTGATGTGGTACTTTATCAAAAGCTTTTGCAAAACCTAATTAGAGGATACTAATGTCGTCCGACGAAATTGTGTCAAATTTGGGAAATACTGTGTCGAGAAACAGTAGAAGCTGAGTGGTTGCCGATCTATTCTTTCGAAAGCCAAATTGATTTTCGTTTAATCTGTGACGACAATGATAATATATTTCGTCGAAGATCACTTTTTCAAAAATTTTGGACACACAACAGAGTAAACTAATGGGTCTGTAGCAATTCACTTCTGCTTTGATTCCCTCCTTATAGATGGGATTTATTTGACTCATTTTCCAGATAGAAGGGAATTTTCCTTTATTGAACATTGTTTGAAAAAGAAGGATGAGTGATTTGCTCAAAGTTGCTGAACAAAATTTAAAAATTATGTTACCAAAGTTATCGGATCCGTTTGACTTTTTGAGTTTTGGTTTCATTGATATATCTGTTATCAGTTTTTCTGTTATATGCTGAGAATTAAATTTTCTCCTCAAGACTGCTGGTTTGTAATCAACTCTGTTACTGTATACTTTTTGGAAGAATGAGATAAAAAGTTCTGCTTTGTTTTGATCGGTTCTAGCGCTCGTGTTTGCATAGTTTACAATGGGTGGTATGGAAGGACTCTTTCTTATTGCCCGAAGATATTTCTGTATATTACTGAACCGTCGCCCTGCGAAAAATTCAGAATCAAAATTTGACTGATTTTTCCTCATTTAAATTGATATTTGTTTTGCAAGTCAAGTTTCTTTATTTTGAGGCTCCTGCTCAGGTTCGTTACCAGCCATCGTTTCTTTTTAGTTTCGAGTTTCTTGATTAGATGGGATGTTGATGGTGTTACCCACGGGGGAAGTGAGGCACGATGCCCCGTGATTTAAGGATTGTTTGCTTCGAGGATCTTGTTTATTCATTTGTACCATTCTTGAACCAGGACGTTCACATTGCTGTAGCAGTACGGATCAAAAAGTGATTTAATTATTTGCTCATTTAGGTGCTCCCAGTTTGCTCTTTTGAAAGCAAATTTGACATCTCCATCAGATGCGTGGGGATGGATGATCGTGCTCAAGTAAGTGCAGATTGGGATGTGATCAGAGCAAGATTTTTGATTTGTGGAGTATTTAGAAAAAAGATTATTGTCCAAGTTGCAGCTTAAAATTGGGTCGAGGGTGTTGACTAGGACTACATCAAGTTGTCTCTTAGCAATGTTTGAAAAATTTAATTCTAACAACTTTTCAATGAATGCATTCTCATCATCATCACTTGAAATCATCGATTCCCAGTCAGTTTTGGGAAAATTTATGTCTCCCGTCAGTATCAAGTTTTCACATTTCTGATTTGAGCGTGTTAATTCAATATCATAAAGTAGGTTTGATAGTTGTGCAGATGACCATAGGAATGGACTTCCAGTGGGTGGATTGTAGATACAGCAGATTAGTATAGGTTTTGATTTAGTGTAGATTTTGATTGCCACATAATCGTCATGTACTATGCTTAGTTTTACTTGCTCATGCTCAATCGAATTTCGGATTCCTATTAGAACACCGCCATGTTTAGAAGTGAACATATCTGGGTCCCTATCGTTTCGATATATGCTGTAATTTGGCAAGAATAAGGCAGTATTTGGCACATGAGGTGTAAGCCAAGTTTCTGTCAGACAAAGGAGATCGTATTTTAAAGTTGCGATTGCGTTTGAGAATGCCATTCTTCTTTCTAGGCTTAGAAGGCTTCTGACGTTAAAGGTTAGCATTTTGACTGAGGTAAGTCAAGACCCATCTTCATCTTCTGAGGAAGCGTCTTCAGTGTTTGGGTTGGAATCGCTGTTGATCACCCATGCACCATTTACCTTTACTTCAACCGTTAAATTTCGAATACGAATTTCTTTGCGGTCAAATTTATTTTCGTCTATTAGTTTTCGGCCGCTCCCATTTAGGTGCTCCCAGTTTGCTCTTTTGAAAGCAAATTTGACATCTCCATCAGATGCGTGGGGATGGATGATCGTGCTCAAGTAAGTGCAGATTGGGATGTGATCAGAGCAAGATTTTTGATTTGTGGAGTATTTAGAAAAAAGATTATTGTCCAAGTTGCAGCTTAAAATTGGGTCGAGGGTGTTGACTAGGACTACATCAAGTTGTCTCTTAGCAATGTTTGAAAAATTTAATTCTAACAACTTTTCAATGAATGCATTCTCATCATCATCACTTGAAATCATCGATTCCCAGTCAGTTTTGGGAAAATTTATGTCTCCCGTCAGTATCAAGTTTTCACATTTCTGATTTGAGCGTGTTAATTCAATATCATAAAGTAGGTTTGATAGTTGTGCAGATGACCATAGGAATGGACTTCCAGTGGGTGGATTGTAGATACAGCAGATTAGTATAGGTTTTGATTTAGTGTAGATTTTGATTGCCACATAATCGTCATGTACTATGCTTAGTCTTACTTGCTCATGTTCAATCGAATTTCGGATTCCTATTAGAACACCGCCATGTTTAGAAGTGAACATATCTGGGTCCCTATCGTTTCGATATATGCTGTAATTTGGCAAGAATAAGGCAGTATTTGGCACATGAGGTGTAAGCCAAGTTTCTGTCAGACAAAGGAGATCGTATTTTAAAGTTGCGATTGCGTTTGAGAATGCCATTCTTCTTTCTAGGCTTAGAAGGCTTCTGACGTTAAAGGTTAGCATTTTGACTGAGGTAAGTCAAGACCCATCTTCATCTTCTGAGGAAGCGTCTTCAGTGTTTGGGTTGGAGTCGCTGTTGGTCACCCATGCACCATTTACCTTTACTTCAACCGTTAGATTTCGAATACGAATTTCTTTGCGGTCAAATTTATTTTCGTCTATTAGTTTTCGGCCGGTTTTCAGACATTTCTTTACTTTTTTAGCATCGACTGGTGACAACTCAGGGCTCACGATGACTTGCTTGTTGAAATCCTTTAAGCGATAAGCAGATTTCAGTACTAGGTCTTTGCTGATTGGGTTTTCTAGATGTATAAGAAGGGTGCGTGGGACTGTCTTTTTGGAGTCGTATCTTCCAATGCGGTGAATTTTGCTAAGTTTCTTGTCTTCGATGTTGACAAAGTCGAACATCTCTTCTACAGCCGCCATCTCAGCGTGAATTCGTTCATCAGCCGATTTTGACTTGAGCTCCTGTACTCCACGGACGCGAATACCAAGTCCGTCATTTGATTTTGTGCTATGAAATGCTGTTTTAGTCACACCTCTTGTTACATTTCCAAGGGACTGGGCGTAACTTTTTGGCTTCTTCAGTTCACTGAGGTCAACTTTTACGGTCTCTATCATTTGGTTCGATTTTTCGATACTTTGTGCAAACATTTTCATTTGTTCCTTGATTTCAATGAGTTGATCATCATTTTGAGAGGTTTTATTGTCAATGGCATTGTCTTTGTTTTCTTTGCAGTCATTGCAGATGTGAAGGAGATTTTTATCTAATTTGATCAGGACGTCAATGTCCGTCTTATCGAAACCCGTGCATATGCATAACTTTGTGGCAAAAGAAGCACGTGAATTTATGCTTTTTCAGTTTCTCATTGCAAGAAATACAAAATTGTGTTTCCCTGGGTGACATTTTGGGTAAGCACTGTATAAATTTTTTGGGGTTTGCCATGAACTCAGTAAAATAGAAGGGAAACGCGTATTTTTTGTAATGTACTGCCTATGGGACCAATACTGGCACCGCCGGCAGACAGCAACTATAAATTTACAAAGTATACAAATTGCTAGTGTCTATGGAACCAATTCTGGCACCGATGACAACGAAAAGAGGAAGTGTGATGAAGAATAAAAAACCAAAATCATAGGAGCCTATAGAACCAATGCTGGCACCGACGGCACGCTTAGCAAATGATTTTATTTAAAAAGTAGCCTATGGAACCAATACTGGCACCGACGGCTTTAGTCGATGAAACGACTAGAGTTGTCTATGGAACCAATACTGGCACCGACGACAAAGGAAAGGAAAGGATGAAGGTGATGGAGAATGAAAACCAAGAGTTAAGGAGCCTATCGAATGCTGGCACCGACGGCAAGCTTAACAAATGATTTCATTTAATAAGTAGCCTATGGAACCAATACTGGCACCGACGGCTTAAGTAGATAAAAACGTTACCTTGAATTAGTAGGTTGGATTGAAACAGCCTCACTTGCAGAAACTCCTCTCACACTGAAACTCTTCAAGATGACCAGCTACGTTCAGGGCAGTAGAAAAGTTAGGATTTTGTGCTTTAGGATTGAGCCCAAGTTACTAAGGGCTAGTTGATTCAGGTGGACGTTGTCGTTGCTAATGTGTTTTTGGCTGTTGTAGACTTTATGACTGATGCTTCTGTATACCCAGCTGGCCCTACTAGCGTATTTTTGGATTAAATTGTTAGTAGTTTGTGTCCGCTTTTTGTTATCAGAGGAATCTCCCCGATTCGGTATTCCAATGACGTACACTTTTTTATTTGCAAGCAGAACTAGCTCGTTTGCTAGATTATTGAGTTCCTCGGCTACTTCGTGAGGTTCTTGGGCTGACGGTAAATCGCCTTTGAATAGGTCGTTGCCGCCAATGAAGATAACAATTCGGTCGTAGGAATGGGGTGGTGGGAAAAACTCTGAAAGGTGGCGAATTTGAGCACCGGGTAGTGACAAAATATTTAAGTTTGGGAAGTTGAGATGTTTTATTTGGGAGTCTCCGAGAATTATGTTTTTTGAGGCCGAACTCTTGAAGACGTGATAGCGCATCTGGGGATATACAGCAACAATAAGTGCCCGTCAAGCTAGGAACGACGGGTCTTTGGAATATAATCCTGTGGAACCAATGCTGGCACCGGCGGATATGTTTTTTTCCAAGTCCCTAGCTCAGTTTGATCTGAAATTACACAATTTGTAAATTTGTTCAGAATCTATTTAATAAGTTTTTATTTAATAAGTTTATCACAACAATTCGTTGTTGTGATAATCAAGTTGTCAGACCTGTGAATCTCCAATCAATAGGGTTTTCGGTTCAGCACTTGAAGATTTGAATGTATGGTATCTCTTCAGTAAGGTTTCTAAAATCCCTCCATTGAGGGCCTTCCACACCTTACGTAGTTCTTATCACATGAAAAAACCTATTTAATGATAGTCAGCATTACACCAATCGAAGCGGAAGTCTATTCAATCACCTTTGTCTAGAATATTAATCGGAATTCGCGTCTGCTTGTGAACAAATCGCGAATTTCCATTTAGATTTTGATCTTCAAGATCAGATAAATCTTTACTCAGCTATCAAATTGTTTTAAGTCTTTGAAAAAAAATCGAAGCTTATTGTCTTTTGCTGCAACCATTATGGTAATCAAAGATTTAACTGCGGCCTTTTTCGTGTCTAATGTGGTTTTTTTGAAGAGTATTTTGATGCATTCCTTTTGTAGAGGCTTTTTGAAAGGTTTCTTGTGAGCTTTATCACAAGCAATACGAGTTAATGTTTACTTTAATTACGGATTACGTGCGTATGGATATGTATTAGTTTTGGAATTTGCAGGTTGAAATGTCACAGTCGCAAAGTTTATTTGTATCGGATGAGATCTGGACAATGTTTGAGTTTCTCCACATGGAAACAGTTCAGAGTTTTCTTAATGAACACAAACAGAGAGGCTCTTCAATGGACCACTGCTATGCTAAATTGGGCAACACACCTTTTCTCCCATTTTTGCGAAACAGTACCACGAAACACTGTAATTTGCTAACAGTTTGAGTTATTGAAGTGCACTAGTTACAAAAATATAGGGGTCGAGAAAATCTTTGAAAAGATTATTTCCGAGCCCCCCCCCCCCCCCCACACACACACACACACACACACACCAAGAAGACTAGGATCCAATTTTAGATAGGAAAAAAAAGTATCCAAAAGAATCCGGAAATAGAACCCCTCTCGTCTGTTAGATTGCGCATTTGCCCATGCCTTAGTGTTAAGCGGCCGGTTGGACATCGCCATGCCTTAGCGGTCCGTAATGAAGCTAACAATTTAATGGCCTTGACCAACAGTAGTTTAGATTGAGGCTTATAAATGGTTATAAACGTGAGATTCAAGGGAAAAGGTGTAAATTAATTTAGAATACATGGGCTTCAGATTTGGCCAAAAACTAATAGAGAAGTTCTCGAAGGAGCGAGAACGTCTGAAGGACGAGTTGGAAATGATGAAATATATCTGCAAGGAATTCTGGTTCAATATCTACAGGAAAAATATTGATAATCTAAGGACAAACCACCAAGGCGTCTATGTGCTGACAGACAACCAATTCAGGTTTCTGAGAAGTATCTCATCTACAGATCAATTCACGGCCGAATGCCATCCCTTCTTGGCTATTCCTTGTGGGGTATTGAGAGGTGCGCTTGCAAATATTGGAGTATCGGCGAGTGTTTCGAGTGAAATAGTGAAACCACCTCAAGTTAAATTTACTGTTACCATTGATAGGAAAACATAAAGAAAATGGGTACCGTTTGATTGATTTTGCTAATTAATATTGATTTAGGGAATTAATTTAACTACATCCTTCTGTTTTGATTAAGGCGTTGAATTTATGTTAAAAGCAATACATTAATGCGCGCCGAAAGTGAGCAATGATAACGTGCATCATTGACCGCAAAAATGATGTAGTAATTTTTTCTCATTAAGGCTCGCAGAGGCTTAATGATTTTCTAATTTTACTACTCGAAAACACGTTAAAGCAGATTGCTTTTTAATTGATCTCAGAGGACTCTTGTTGTTTGGCATTTTGGGCTTGATCGCTTTTCATCTGGTAGAATTGGCTTCATTTTAACTATTTTTTGCCGGTGTCTGCCCAGGATAATTTGGATTCCTAGTAAAATGAGTAGTAAAAGGCCTTATGGTTTTCTATTTTTACTACTCGAAGAGACGTTAAAGCGGATTGCTTTTTAATTGATCATAGAGGACTTTTGTTATGTTTTTTGTCATTTTTGGGCTTGATCGCTTTTCATCTGATAGAATAGGCTTCATTTTGCCTATTTACTGCCTTATCTAACCAAGATGATTTCGGATCCCTATTAAAATGAATAGTAAAAGGCCTTATGGTTTTCGGTTCTTACTACTCCTCTATTTTTACTACATTTTTTTTGTTTCACCATATTCTTTCTTCAGCAGGTCTGCTTTTTGTCGAGATGGTATTCATTTCTCTTTCTACGGTAACCATTTGTTTACAGCCTCCCTCTGACAATGTCAGATACTCAAACCCATTGCTCTAAGTGTTCTATTCACCTCCGAGGAGGTGGAGTTTGGTGCTACGGTTGCGGTACATATATGCATATCAAATGCAGTGGTCTGTCAACTAAAAACGATCACCATCCAAACTTCATTTGCAAACACTGCAGTCAACCTGCAAAAATTGACCCTCAAGAAAATGATCCAACACCCTCAATCGAGACACCCCCGGAACCATGCGACTTTTGGAAAAATTTTAAAGACGAACAAATAGAAACACTAAGGAAAATATACAACGAAATAGTTCACTGGAAACCAATCTTCTTTACCATTAGCAAAAATAAAGTAGGCTTCAAAATTGCAGATGTTTTGAACATCATTCTCACCAGAACGCTTGAAGATGGGCCTCAGACTGAATGCGCTATGATTTGCACAATGATAATGCCGCATTTACTTCTCGCAAGATCCAAAAGTGAAAATGATGCTTCAATAACAAAAACCTTATCTAGAAGGCTCGATCTGTGGATCAGATGCAAATTCGACGACCTTTTTGTTGAGGCCAAGGCACTTCAGGAACGCTTAAGGAAATTAAATAGAAAACGAGAAGTGGATGAATTTAAAGCCTTTGACAAACAAATGGAGTCCGGTAAGATATCGAATGCTTTACGATGTCTTTCAGACGATGCAAAGGGCGGTGTGCTATCAGCATCCGATAAAGTGACTATCAAAGGAAAAAACTGCACCGTACTCGATCTTCTACAAGAAAAGCATCCATGCAGTCAGAAAGCTGATCTTAAGTACGTAGTAACTGACCTGAAAAATCGGGATTTGCCGTTCCATCCCTCTATTTTTGAAAAAATAAATGTCTCTGAAATAAAACGCGCCGCAATGAAAACAAATGGCAGCCATGGCCCATCTGGTCTTGATGCTAGCGAGTGGAGACGACTTTTGACATCATACAAATCCTCCTCAATCGATCTTTGCAAAACAGTGTCCAAACTTGCAATCAGAATTGCCACCGAAGAATTAAATTTCTTGAATTCTTATAACGCTTGCCGTCTGATTGCACTAGATAAATGCCCTGGGGTTCGTCCAATTGGCATTGGCGAGGTCATAAGACGAATTATAGGCAGGAGTATAGTAAAGTGCGTTAAACGAGATCTCCAATTACTTGGGGGAAACATACAAATGTGCCTTGGACAAAAGAGTGGCATCGAACATGCTATCCATGCACTCCGGCAGCGCTTTCTTGAAGATCGTACTGAAGGTATCCTACTGATTGATGCCAGGAACGCGTTTAATAGCTTGAATAGAGATCTGGCTCTAAAGAACATCAGAAAGCTTTGTCCCTCAATTTATACAGCAATCAGAAACTCGTATAAGACCCCATCAGACCTCTTCATTGATAAAAGAGTAATCAAGTCTCAGGAAGGAACAACACAAGGTGACCCAATAGCCATGGCAATGTACGGAGTTGCTATACTTCCTCTCATCGACATGCTCGAAGATCAAAATTTGACTCATAAATGGTACGCAGATGACGGCAATGTGGCCGGTAGTCTTGAATCACTGCGATTAGTGCTAGATAAGCTCTATGAACATGGCAGTGCATTCGGTTATAATGTGATCAAATGTCATCTTATTACAAAACCTGAGTTTGTTCAGAAGGCGAACAAAGTTTTTTCGGGATTAGATGTTGATGTTATTGAAGGTCATCGAGTCCTAGGTTCAGTTATTGGTTCTGATGAAAGTTGTAACGATTTTCTGAAAGAAAAGTCAGTGAACTACTCTAACATGCTTGAGAAACTCGCTAAACATAGTAAGGCGTCCCCTCAGAATGTGTACAAATCATTTACGAACGGATTGCAACACATGTTGACTTTTATTGCTAGGACTACTCCAAACGCGGACAGTCTGCTGAGGGAAGCCGAAAAAATAATTGATAAAAATCTTATACCTTCAATGTTGAATCATCCCTCTTACAGTGACAGATACCGGAAGGTTTTCTCTCTTCCTCTTAAAGAGGGTGGGCTGAACATTCTTCTTCCTGAAGACAGGGCAAACGAATATGAAAGATCTATTCGGGTTTGTGAGCCGTTACAGAATCAAAACGCTATAGATGCAGAGTTTTATCAGGAGAAAATACTTCAGAAAATCAGAAAAGAAAAACAGGAACAAGCTATAGCGAAAAAGTTGGCAATCAAAGATCTCATCAATGATAAAGAGGCATATTCTCTAGATTTGGCTATGGAAAAAGGAGCATCATGCTGGCTAAATGCACTTCCATTGAAAAGATATCATTTTGATTTAACCAAGGGAGAGTTTAGAGATGGAATTGCTCTTAGATATGGATGGGATCCCGTAAAATTGCCATCAAGATGCGCATGTGGAGAAAATTTTAATGTAGCCCATCCTCTTCATTGTCCAAAAGGTGGCTATACGCACATAAGACACAATGGCATCCGTGACTCTTTTGCCAACCTGCTCAATGAGGTCTGCGATGATGTCGAAGTAGAGCCCTGTCTTCAGTCTTTGCAAGGGGAAACCTTCGCAAATAGAACTACTACTATTGATGACGACGCTCGACTAGATATCAAAGCTAATGGTTTCTTCGATTCATGCTTCAGCAGAACGTTCTTTGATGTGAAAGTGTTTAATCCGTATGCGAAGAGTTGCCCAAGAAGCATACCGGATTCCTACAAATATCACGAGTCCATCAAGAAGCTGAAATACGAACAAAGGATAATCGACGTCGAGAAAGCCACCTTCTGTCCGTTAATCTTCTCGTGTACAGGAGGAGCTGGTCCATCAGCATCAAAAGCCATACAGAGATTGGCTTCTAGGATCAGCGATAAGAAAGAAGATTCATATTCGGACGTGATCACGTACATAAGGACAAAATTAAGTTTCGCTCTTTTACGTAGCTCCATACTCTGCCTCCGTGGCGCGCGCTCCATGCGCAGGCGCCCTGCAGTAGAAGCTTCAATAGGAACCATTGTAGAGGAAGGGAGGCTGTTATGCTAAATGCTTGATATTTTTTCTAATCTTGATTCAAAATCACTGCATATTATACTTTAATTGCTACTTACCATATCTATCTTGTTCATAATTCTGATGCTTTATTTTCTTTATCCTTTGCATCTGATGCTTCAATTTTTGACTACTGTCAGAATTTATAAATACACATAGGAGTTGACTTGCTGCCCCCGAGTTGACCGACTACCCTTTTAGGGGAGGGGCTTTCTCTTAATTCACTCTATTTTTACTACATTCTTCTCCCTGAAGACAGGGCAAAAGAATATGAAAGATCTATTCAGATTTGTGAGCCGTTACAGAATCATAACGCTATAGATGCAGAGTTTCATCAGGAAAAAATCCTTCAGAAAATTAGAAAAGAAACAGGAACAAGCTCGAGCGAAAAAGTTGGCAATCAAAGATCTTATCAATGATAGAGGCATATTCTCTAAATTTGGCTATGGAAAAAGCAGCATCATGCTGGCTAAACGCTCTTCCATTGAAAAGATATCATTTTGGTTTAACCAAGGGAGCATTTAGAGATGGAATTTCTCTTAGATATGGATGGGATCCCGTAAAATTGCCATCAAGATGCGCATGTGGAGAAAACTTTAATGTAGCGCATGCTCTTCTTTGTCCAAAAGGTGGCTATACGCACATAGGACACAATGACATCCGGGACTCTTTTGCCAACCTGCTCAATGAGGTCTGCGATGATGTCGAAGTAGAGCCCTGTCTTCATTCTTTGCAAGGGGAAACCTTCGCAAATAGAACTACTACTATTGATGACGACGCTCGGCTAGATATCAAAGCTAATGGTTTCTTCGATTCACGCTTCAGCAGAACGTTCTTTGATGTGAAAGTGTTTAATCCGTATGCGAAGAGTTGCCCAAGAAGCATACCGGATTCCTACAAATATCACGAGTCCATCAAGAAGCTGAAATACGAACAAAGGATAATCGACGTCGAGAAAGCCACCTTCTGTCCGTTAATCTTCTCGTGTACAGGAGGAGCTGGTCCATCAGCATCAAAAGCCATACAGAGATTGGCTTCTAGGATCAGCGATAAGAAAGAAGATTCATATTCGGACGTGATCACGTACATAAGGACAAAATTAAGTTTCGCTCTTTTACGTAGCTCCATACTCTGCCTCCGTGGCGCGCGCTCCATGCGCAGGCGCCCTGCAGTAGAAGCTTCAATAGGAACCATTGTAGAGGAAGGGAGGCTGTTATGCTAAATGCTTGATATTTTTTCTAATCTTGATTCAAAATCACTGCATATTATACTTTAATTGCTACTTACCATATCTATCTTGTTCATAATTCTGATGCTTTATTTTCTTTATCCTTTGCATCTGATGCTTCAATTTTTGACTACTGTCAGAATTTATAAATACACATAGGAGTTGACTTGCTGCCCCCGAGTTGACCGACTACCCTTTTAGGGGAGGGGCTTTCTCTTAATTCACTCTATTTTTACTACATTCTTCTCCCTGAAGACAGGGCAAAAGAATATGAAAGATCTATTCAGATTTGTGAGCCGTTACAGAATCATAACGCTATAGATGCAGAGTTTCATCAGGAAAAAATCCTTCAGAAAATTAGAAAAGAAACAGGAACAAGCTCGAGCGAAAAAGTTGGCAATCAAAGATCTTATCAATGATAGAGGCATATTCTCTAAATTTGGCTAGGGAAAAAGCAGCATCATGCTGGCTAAACGCTCTTCCATTGAAAAGATATCATTTTGGTTTAACCAAGGGAGCATTTAGAGATGGAATTTCTCTTAGATATGGATGGGATCCCGTAAAATTGCCATCAAGATGCGCATGTGGAGAAAACTTTAATGTAGCGCATGCTCTTCTTTGTCCAAAAGGTGGCTATACGCACATAGGACACAATGACATCCGGGACTCTTTTGCCAACCTGCTCAATGAGGTCTGCGATGATGTCGAAGTAGAGCCCTGTCTTCATTCTTTGCAAGGGGAAACCTTCGCAAATAGAACTACCACTATTGACGACGACGCTCGACTAGATATCAAAGCTAATGGTTTCTTCGACTCCCGTTTCAATAGAACGTTCTTTGATGTGAAAGTGTTTAATCCGTATGCGAAGAGTTTCCCAAGAAGCATACGGGATTCCTACAAATAACACGAGTCCATCAAGAAGCTGAAATACGAACAAAGGATAATCGAAGTCGAGAAAGCCACCTTCTGTCAGTTAATCTTCTCGTGTACAGGATGAGCTGGCCCGTCAGCATCAAAAGCCATACAGAGATTGGCTTCAGGAACAGGGATAAGAAAGAAGATTCATATTAGGACGTGATCACGTACATAAGGGCAAAATTAAGCTTCGCTATTTTGCGTAGCTTCATATTCTGCCTCCGTGGCGCGCGCTCCATGCGCCGGCGCCCTGATGTAGAAGCGTCAATGTGAACCATTGTAGAGGAAGGGAGGCTGTTGTTCTAAATGCTTTATATTTTTTCTAAACTTGAGTCAAAATCACTACATATTATATTTTAATTGCTATTTACCATATCTATCTTGTTTAATTCTGATGTTTTATTTTCTTTATCTTTTGCATCTGATGCTTCAATTTTTCTATTTTTACTACCCAAAAAGACGCTGAAGCGGATTGGATTTTAATTGATCTCAGAGGACTTTTATTGTGTATCTTTGGCATTTTTGGGCTCGATCCTTTTCATCTGATAGAATTGGCTTCATTTTGGGTTTCATCATTTTAGGCCTTATGGTTTTCATTTTAGGCCTTATGGTTTTCTTTTTAGGCCTTATGGTTTTCTTTTTTTATTACTCGAAAAGACGTTACAGCGGATTGCTTTTTAATTGATCTCAGAGGACATATTTTTGGCGTTTTTGGTCTTGATCACTTTTCATCGGATAGAATTGGCTTCGTTTTAACTATGTTTGGCCGATGTCTGCCCAGGATAATTTTGAATTCCTAATGAGTTGTAAAAGGCCTTATGGTTTTCTAATTTAACTACGACAAAATACGTTAAAGCGGATTGCTTTTTAATTGATCTCAGAGGAATTTTGTTGTGTTTCCTTGGCATTTTTGGGCTTGATCCTTTTCATCTGATAGAATTGGCTTCATTTTGGGCTACATAATTTTAGGCCTTATAGATTCCACTTTAGGCCTTATGGTTTTCTTATTTTACTGCTCTAAAAGACGTTTAAGCGGATTGCTTTTTAATTGATCTGAGGACTTTTGTTTTTTTTTGCCATTTTTGTGCTTCATCTCTTTTCAGCTGATAGAATTGGCTTCATTTTGACTATTTTTTGCCGTTGTCTGCCCAGGATAATTTTGGATTCCTGGTAAAATGAGTAGTAAAAGTCCTTATTGTTTTCTAATTTTACTACTCGAAAAGACGTTAAATCGAATTGCTTTTTAATTGATCTCAGAGTACTTTTGTCGTGTTTTTTTTTGGCATTTTTGGGCTTGATCGCTCTTCTGATGGAATTGATTTCATTTTGACTATTTTTTGCCGTTCTCTGCCTAGGATAATTTCGGATTTCTAGTAAAATGAGTCTGCGGTGTATTTGTTTTGTTAAATACACATCAGGAATGTGGGTTTGTAGGTCAAAGTGGTAACTGTAATCTGGAATATCAAAATTTAAGGTGACGAGAATGGTCATAAAATGTGACATCAAATTCAATCGACGTGGGAGAAAACCTTATGGTTTCAACACTTGGGATACGAGTATTGCAATTAAAAACTTTTACGCATATAGTGTATATTTTCAAAAATTATATATACACTATATACGTAAAAGTTTTTAAGGTTATGTTTCTCTTGCCCTGTTTAAGTTGCATTTCCTTTGTGAGGTCTGAGAATATATGTGTGTATGTATGTATATATGTATGTATGTATATATGTATGTATGTATATATGTATGTATGTATATATGTATGTATGTATATATGTATATGTAAATATGTATGTATGTATGTATATATATATATATTATGTGTGTGTGTATGGTATATGTATGTATTCGTGTATGTATGTTTGTTTGTATGTATGTATGGATGCGTGCATGTACGTATGCATGCATGTATTATCTATCTGTCTGTATGTATGTACGTGTTATATATGTAAGTATGTATTAAAGCAGCATGGCACAGTGGAAGCGCGCTGGGCCCATAACCCAGAGGTTGGTAGATCAAAACTATCTACTCAATCGTTTTACGTAAATTTATGGTATACTTATGTATGCAATTATGTAATACATTTGAAATGCTCTACTTTGATAGTTCCGATTGTTTGTGACTTTAGCAAGCAATTACAGATCTCTGATTGGTTCACATTGTTCTGAAATATAGAAACCGATAAACATGTTTGAGCGTAAAATGTTTAATTTTTTTATACATGTTTCATTTATCAAGTGGAAAAAATTTATCTCTAAGAATTTTACTTAGCGATTTTTATCTTGGATCTTTTGCACGTTTTTGTGCATAGGTAATTTTTTATGATCTAGAATATGACAGTGCAAATGCACAATATTTGGATATATAGTGACAGTTTTTTTAGTTATCGATTAGCTGTGTAATAGCCATTTTTGTGTTGTCGTGACGTGGTGTATTCAGCGGATTGTTTTTGGGTGTGGCCGTGAGATGCAAATTGGTCTCGCAAAATATTACTCGCAAAATGTATTTCACAGCGTCTCATATTGATTAAATCTGAAATAGCGTTCTGTCATTGATCAAAAAATTTACATGTTGCCCTTAGAGGCTAAAATTCCGTTTTTTTGAAAAAATTGTGGCCGAAAACTTTCACATCCATTAGACAGAAAAAATCGACAAAAAATAGATTTTAGACCCGATTTAAAAAAAAATTTGTCCCTTTTTTTGGGCCAAAATCAATTTTATTTCAAAATTTATTCTGGTGTCCCTCCCCGTTGTTGTCAGGCAGAAAAAATAGCAAAAAATATCCCCAAAGTGCATTGCCTATCTTGATAGATAGTGATCCGCCCCCTTTAAGGTTCCTGTCAGCTTTTTTTTTACTACTGGCACTGTTGGTCTGTTTTTGCAGGACGACAGTAAGCCGACGTAAGTGTTAAATATGTCATTTTTTCTACAATTTTGAAAATGGGTTCTGCAACATCACGATTTGAAGAAGTTGCCTAATACTGTTCCTTGTTTGATCTTCACTTCGATTGTGCTCTTGAGGATTTGAGTTCAATTTCTGCATAGCATGAAAGGTCAAATTAAGTGATATACTTTTCTATTTAGACTTCGCATGCTTCATTGTATCTGTCCCCTAGTGCAT